>NW_021143856.1:0-70322 GCF_004193775.1 Glycine soja | reverse complement strand
AGCCATAAAATGGCATTGGCATCGACCAAAATAGCCTTGACCATTGTCGACCGAAAAACATCATCAACTGATAAGTTCTATCCTATTTATTGTGTACTTTTTTACTCTTAATGTTTTTTTGTGGCCAGTCCAACCATTTGAATGATGTGAGAATAGACCGTGATTAGAAAGTCATGATTTTATATGGAATTGAAATTGGATGGTTGATGTGTTATGACCTAGGGATTTGTTTTAATATATTAATTTTAATAAGAGGCTTGCTTATATGTATCAAGATTTTATGATTTATCTTTCTATGGGATATGTGGTAAGTTGTAAAATTCAGAATATTTTTCCAACAAATTGGGGACAATAAGAAATGATGTCTCCAACTTGCCTAGAGGTCAACTCCAACTTGTTCAAACTCATTCAAGTATGGGTTGGCTCACGGGTGTTAATTTTTAAACCCATGAACCAAACCCATAGACCCATTGATGTGACGTGTCTTTAAAATTACTATTGTTGTTTATATGTTTACATATTTTTTATATTTAAAATTTCAAATATTAGTGATAACACATTCACTAACTTGTTCAGACTTCAAAGTCTTTCATGAGTTACTAAGTTCCCATTCTCTCTCTCACTCTCTACACTTAGCATCAGATTCAGGTTTCCAATTCTTTCTATTGCCCTCCACACATTGACTATAGGACATCCCCTCCATAACGTATTTCGATTTCTTTGAATGTCATTGTTGACTTATTGAGATTAAGTACTTAATTGTTAAGCAATATCACCATAACATTTTCATGATGCGCCAGCTAAATGACTAGCTTCAAGGTGATTTTTCATAATTTGTATTTTGTCCTTATTTAAAACTTCAGTTTTAAAAAGTTTAAAAGAAATTTAGATGTTCAGAACCAATTCACTAAATCTAAATCAATTTGTTTGTGACCAAGTTGTTTAGGGTTGGGTTTCATAAAAAAGTAACATGAATCCAACCTACCTTCTCAAGGAGGAAGCTACAGGATTGAGCTAGCTATATAGGTACAAATTCAATAAAAGGGACAATATTTTTTTTGTGTGTGTGCGCATGTGAAGGGTAAAAAAAGTTGGCCAAATCAATGTTATCTTTTTTAGTTTTAAGTAATGGTTTCAAAGATAAAAAATTGAAGGTAAAGAAATTTTGAATTCCATCAGAATTAATTTTTTATTTGGTATAGATAAAAGATCTTCCTATACTATGTACTATTTAATTTTGGATGATGAGTCGATTTGGTAGTAGTTTTCATAAATTAGAAATTGAAGTAAAGGTTTTAAGAGTGATTTGATTTAGGCTTAGCCCACAAAATGTCAAAAACAGTCAACCAAAGTCAAAGTAAGGAGTTGTAAGTTGACCAATTTATGACAATTTTGTAAAAAGAAACAAGTTTAGTCAAAACCTTAGAAATTAGAGTTTTGAACACCAAATTAACTAATTAATTAGTGTAGGCCTAATATAAATAATTTAAATAGACAAAGACCTAATATAATTAATGTTTCTAATTATTAATTAGTTAACTAGAATTTAATTAACCTTAATTGTCTTAATTAAAGCTAACTAATAATGGATTACTCCCTCCGTCTCAAAATAAGCTAAACAGGTATTTTATTTTCAGGATCCTTGTTATGAAAGATGGTTAGTGTGTCTACATGGAAAAACAATTAACGTTAATTTAGCCTTAGAGGTGGGTCTATGTCTTCGGTGGTGCATACTGGATATTAGGAAGGGAGGCGGATTCATGAAAGTGTACCATGGGTGAGTAACTTTGTGGATTTATTTTACTTTTGCATTTGTATGAACTCACTAAGGCTTGGTGCTATGGCACTTCTTCTGTCTATTGCCCATCCAATTATTAATATATTTGATCTTTTTTCTAAAAGCATTGAGGTGAGACACAACAAGGTTCTAGGATTCAAAAAACTCATCTTTAATGGATTTAGGTGAGTTTTAACTATTAGAAATTGTAATTTAGGTTTTAAATAAAGATTGGTGATTTCACAAATCCCATGAAATTATATTTTAAAATTTCTAATAGATATGTTATCACTTAACTAACGATAGGAATCTATAATAATTTTTTTAATATATCAGGAAACTAGACGTCATCATTAATTCATTTATTGATTTTTTTTTCTACCATTAATATTTTAAGAATATAAGTAAAAAAAGTTGATTAATATTACATTAAAAAGCTAAAATGACAATTATTTTGAATTTTTTTTCTCTTACATGACAATTATAATGAAATAGGGAGGAGTAGAATATAATGAAAGATAGAAGATTAAAGTTTCTTGCAAGATGAATAATGAAACTTTAATTAATCCTAATGAAACAAATTTGGACCCAAAAACCTAATGGGCCAATGGGACCCGGCCCAAAACTCCACGATGTAGGGTTACAATACAAGAAATGTAAACACTCTCCCTTGGTCCTCAATCATGCGCAGCCACTTTTAGAGTTTTAGGAGAGATAAGAGAGCTTTTATCTCTTGCCTTGTATTCTCTCTCTAACTTCATGGTCATCCTACGTCAAGTTCTCACCTTTACAACTCAAATCTTGTCCCTTGGACATCAAATTCAAGGAGGGAGCTCTAGCAGACAAGGGTTTTTCATCAATCCATTTTGTTCCGCATTTTCTTAAACTCTGGATGACTTCAAATCTCTGAAGGTATTGAGGGTTTCTATTTTCTTTAATGTCAATTTTGGTTTGGGAGGTTATCCTCCATGAGTATGGGCTCTTAGAGTCATTTTTATATTATTTGGTGTTGAAAGTTTGTGCACACATACCGTTTGATGAAAATAAAATTATATTTTAAAAGTATACTCTTGGGGAATATGAATATATATAAAATACGTTATATTTTCGATTAGAATTGAATTGCTATATGAACTTACAAATTGACCCTTCTGCTTAGTGTTGCATTTTAGAATTCGTGCATTATTTTCATAACTGGTATTGTAGTAGAGATGCTACTGAAATTTGGGGGATAACATTGCAAAATAGGCTTCATAAGCTTTAAAAGTTGGGGTCACTTATAATTTAAATCATTGATTTGCCGAGAAAACTAATGGAAATACGAGAGTGTGTAATGATTTTTGTTTTTTGTCTTGTATGAACATCCTTTGGTAAACTGAATATTTCTCTCTATATGATTTACTTTGGATTTTGAGTCATACCTTATCCAAAACTAGACATACATGACTTTTTATACTGGTAAAGTTTATAAAATTTTGTTATATGATAAGTTTAAGTTATGCAATAGTTTTATAAATACTCTATAGAAGAAAAAAAATGTAAACTTGAGTTTTAATATAAATTTTTAATCAGATAAATATATTTATGTATAAATTTGGTTTGGGTTGGATTAGATTGAATTTTAAAATGAAATCCAAAATCTGATTTTATCCAAAACAAATGGGTTTAGTAAATTTTAATTTTTTCGACTTTTGGTTTATTTGATTTTCAGTTTTTTGTTTGATTTATTCATAAAGTTATTTGATAAAATCAGTTTATGAACATTCCTAAGAAAACCGATAAAGTAAAGACATCAAATGTACAATTAAGTCTATTAACTAGTAAAGTACGTCATTGTTGACAAATCTACAGTGTTAAACATTCATAGATTAATATGTATGTATGTATATATATATATATATATATATATATATATATATACACACACGTCAAAGATTTATACTCTCTCTGGTCTCATATATAAGCAAAAATAATTACTTCCCATAGATTAAGAAAGTTAGTTGAAATCATTTAATTTTACTAATCTCAAGTAGAAAGTAAGGTTATTCTTAAAATGTCCTCCATTCAAACCTAATACCTTGAATAAAAATGACTCCATAAAAATTGAATTGCAATTAAATGAAGATTATTTTAGGAATGACATCAATAAATAGGGGTGAAATTAGTTAGATTTTCTTAATTTGAGTCCAAAAAAAAGGGGACTATTCATATAAAGTGTATAATCTATGAAAGATGTCAAAAATTAATGAAAGGTTGTATCCTTTCATGAAAATATGTGTCTATTCATATAAAGTGTATGTATGAATAGATGCAACTCATCATAAAGAGGCATGAGAAGTGACTTTTCATCGAAAGCCATGAGAAGTGACTCTTGACTAAGGGTCATGAGATGTGAGTCTTCACCAAGGTTTAAGGGATGTATATCATTAAAAGGTTAAATATCTTCACTAAAAGGGATGAGATGATCTATTAATAAAACCAATCTAAATGAAGAAAAATACTACAAAACAAAAAAAAATAATAGGAGTCACCAGATTCTTTGTACACTATATTCCATCCAATATCTACATATATTGTTAGGTATGGGTATGTAGTAATTTTTCCATGCAATGCCTTTGGTTTCAAAGAATGTAGCCACACAATCTAAAACTTCTTGATGCATTCTAAATTGCATAGCCACTCTTTATGTGATAGGTACTTTTGTGTAATACATTTGTGTGTCAACTAGCATTGAAACTCTCATGCATATAGCAAAAAAAAAAACTATTTTTATTTATCCAACATATTGAACATAAGCGTGCTAAGGAAAGTAGTCCCTAGCTGAGTCCAGGGCAAATCTCCTACACTCAATTTTCTAGGGATTTAGCCGGTGCCACCTACATAGCATAGGTTTTTCATGGTTGATCAACCTAGGGTGTGGTTGCAAATTTGAGAATCTCTCCCATAACCAAATATGAACCAAGTAGTGAAAGGGTGACCAAAGAATTACCTCTTATCATCAGCCAAACTAACTATTGTTTTCTTCAATAGACCTAAATCATTTTATATGTTGGCTTAAAATATTGGTCACAAAGCCGATTATCTACATCAAGGAAAAAAAACTTGCTCACCAAGCCATTGGGAGAGAAATCAATCTCTGCCAACCAAGTTGCAAGGAATGTTTCATGCTCCATTTCATTCCCACTATCGACGAATATCCACCCTTGCGAATGTATAAACCCCATCCTTTTTATTCCTTGTAGTTTGTTTTCATATTGTATGAATCAATTTCTTCTCCACTTTTATCATTTCCTAACTTTGAAATGAGGTGAAGACGGGATCATGAACTATTGGACAATTCTCCGACACCATCACATCCTCCAAGGTGTTTTTTTTTTCTCACCTTAGGGTAACAAAAAGGTATTTGTCTCAGGACACCACTTCTCAACAACCCCAAAACACATGTTTTCATTTTTTACTATGAAGCACTTGGGTTGAAAACATGTGTTTTGGGTTGTTGAGAAGTTGTGTCCTTAGACAAATACCTTTTTGTGTTCCTAGGGTGAGAAAAATGTCACCTTGGAGGATGTGATGGTGTTGAGGGTTTTGCAACTGTTGGTGATCCTGTCTTTACCGCATTCCAAAGCTAGGAAATGATGAAGGTGGAGAAGAAATTGATACATAGAATAGGACAACAACAATCTCCAAGGAGTAAAAAGAGTGGGGTTTATATAAACATTAGCATGGATGGATTTTTGTCAATAGTGGGAGTGAAATTGAGCATGAAACATCCCTTGCAAATTGCTTGGCAATGATTGGCTTCTCTCCTAGTGGCTTGGTGAGAAAGTTTGTTTTCCTTATTGTAGTTCATCTTGCTGGAGAGAATCAACTTGTGACCAACAGTTTTATCCAACATATAAAATGATTTTGGTCTATTGAAGAAAACAATAGTTTAGTTGACTGGTAATGAAGAATTGGAATTGTAGTTAACTCTTTGGTCACCCATTTACTACTTGGTCCAAACTTGGGTGTCTTAGCAACCATAGCCTAGGCTGATTACCAATGAAGAACCTATGCTATTTAGGTGGAACAAGCTTAATCAATTGAAAATTGACGGTGTGAGATTTTCCCAGGACTCTACTAGGGGCAATTTTCCTTGGCACCCTTAATGATGTTCAATTTGTTGGTAAGTTTAGGTCTTTTAATCCGAAAAAGGAAACTTGGTTACCATGTGAGAGTAATTTGGATAAATGAAAATAGTTTTGGTTGTTATATGCATGAGTATTTCGATGCTTGTTTGCAACAATGTATTATAAAAAGTACCTACCACATAGAGAGTGGCTATGCAATTTGGAATGCATCAAGAAGTTTCAGATTGTGTGATTGCATTCTCTGGCACCAAAGCTATTGCATTGAAAAATTAATGCATACCCAAAATTACTTAAAAAAATTGCAAACAATATTACTTGGCAAAAAAGCAGTCTAAAGCTACTCTATCATCATGGACCTCATGTATCAAAAGCAAATACAAATGGTAATGATGCTGATGTTGCACCTGAATTTTCTCCTTTGAAAACTGTTCAATTTGGAAATCCTTCTCAAGACACTGTTGACCAAAGAGATGGAGGCTTCGGAGGACGACTATGGAGATGGAAATGGGAAAAATGAATCAAGGCAATTTATTGAGGGGTTAATGGATCTTGAATAGAGAATCAATATACTATTGAACAAATTATTCTTATAAACCAAATCTTTAGCATTTGTTAATATGTTTTACTTATTTCTTATACTAGCAAAATTACATGAATGTTCAGCCTAAAAAGAAAATATGACATGATCTTGTAATTTTTAATGCCTTGGGTACATTAATGTCTTGGTTTCACATTTGTTATTTGTTATTTTGCCTTACTACAAGAAAAATGACCTATACCTATGGACAAAAACTGTCACTATAAATAAAAAAATCTGTAGGTAAATGTATAATAGACTTTGTCCTACGGACGTTTCTTCCGTCAACTTTGAGGAGACGTATAATGATGACTAAGTGTCTGTCACTAAAGGTTTTAACTACTATGTATAGTGTGTAGGTAAAAGTCATTAACTTTTACTTACATCTCCTAACTGTAGGTAAATGTCTTTAATATGTACCTATCATCTTCAACTATAGGTAAATATGTTTAACATGAACACCTCTAATAAGAAGACAATTCTAGGGTGCCAATTTGAGAGCCTAACTAGAAAGGCTACGATCTGTTTGGTAACTAGGGATGCACCTTGGCATTGGAATCTGCCCTCCTCAACCTTGCCTTGCTATAACATGAGTGCCCAAGTACTATTTTTCCTTAAATTATTACTAGCTGGAAGTTTACCAATCATGATATACAGACACACTTTGCATAGAATCAATATTAGAGAATCTCATGCCAGAAGCATATCTTTTATTACATTAGAAAGCACAACTATACAAGAGAAACAGAGAAAATCCTAGCTAATGAACACCATAATAAGCCTTACCGTCACAAGCACATAAACAAGAATGTTTAAAGGTATTTACATGGCCTCGCATGTAAGCCTTACCGTCACAAGCACATAAACACATTACTCCTTTAATGCATCACACGGTACTCTATTTGAAAATGGATCTTTTACTCTGTGCCTGCAAGGACTGTTGACCCTTGCACCTGATAGTTCATTGCATCAAATAGACAAAATATATCATAAGATATAAGTCTCAAAGTTCATAAATGGACAGAGCCACACGGTCAAAATAAGCAAACTAACCATTAGTGCAGAAACAAATATTCCAATAAATTATTATGTGTAGTGGAGCTTTCCAATTTTTGTACCTAACACTTGATTTTCTTGTTAACCAAGGCCAAAAAGACCACCTAAATGAGACTTGTCAACCACTTGACAACCTAACCAAACATGCTTAGATTATAATTTTGCTCTTAGGAACTTACAATGTTATTACCTCGGTGAAATTTAGTTGCAATTGGCAATCCTAGTTACGTAATGGATATTCAAGTCTAACTTCTTAAGCTCTAAGATTACCTTCAAAAGTGATATGAAGATTTAAGTTTAAATTAGTCTAACCCATTCATTTTGGACACTACACTTTCCGTTTAGTGAAATTTAGCTGTACGTGTTGGCTTTTTATGAACTCCTATTCTATTGTCTCTGACCTCACATTTTCCCTTTGTACCTAAAGCAGTCTCAACTTACATTAACCTTATATTACTATTGGGACTGATCACTGATTCTCTGTTCTAAATAGATGAAAAGAATATTCTGCAAAGAGAACTGAGAGCAGCACCGATAATTATATTTAAACTCATGTCATCTCGTTGCCTTGAAGAATGCACCCCAGATATGCACTTGGAACAAATAGTTGCCAAAGTGCTGAGGATTGTGATATGCTGGAACAAAAAGAAACTCACCTTGAGGGAAAGAAAGCAAGTGACTTGCCACAAAAACCTTTAAGCAATATAATTTACTTTACTTGTGATATGCTGGAACAAACAAAACATTGAATACAAACCAACAATAGCAGGGGAAGATATAATTTACTTTACTTGTTTGGTGAACAATATATAAAATTTGGTCAGGTGAGACAGCAATATAAATACTAAGTACCAACTAATACAATATCTATGCCTTTTTATATAGCTTTGCATTAAAAAAGTAATAGAAAATAATATGTATATATACTAGGAGTATATTTTATTATTATTATTAAATCATAAATTATGATAAATATTAATTTTTTAATTTTAATAATAGATATTTTTAATAGGAAATAATAAATATTTTAAAAGCTATATAAAAAGGGATTTTTAATTAATTGACAACTTAAAAAGAAGTGTAGGTTAAATTTATATATGCATTGCTTTTATCCTCCTCCATGATGTAAATCAAGTTCAATGAAACAATGCAACTATTTGTAATACTATTAATTAACAAATAATATTAAAATAAAAAATAAATATTTTTATCAAAAAGTTACTTTGGGGTAGATTTAGAGGGGTAGGGTAGGCTTTCCAACTTTATAATATCACACATGTACATCTATTAAAGCTGGAATGCATGGGCCATCCCAACCGTTTCAATGTTGGAATGCAAAGATGATGAAGCTTCACTTTAAAATTTTACTCGGGACCAACATTTTATATTTTGATGCTTAAATTCACCCTTATAAAAGTATTCACTCTTGAACAAGAGAATATTAGGAACTACTCACTCTCTTTCATGATAAGCTACATAACTTCTCCTATCTCAAGTATGTCACACTAATTTATTTTTAAGTTTTTTATTTCTCCCTATTGTTTAAATTTAGTCTATCTCAATTTAAATTTGAATTTTGAATTTTAAAATTTGATACATTATATCAATTTGATAGACATACAGATCATATGTATTTGTTTAAATAATTTGTTGACAATGTGGTCATAGCTAAAAAATTGCAGAGCGAAAAACTTCTAACTAAATGCTTAGGTGTAACATAAATTGGAAAATCAAAATATGGATACTTACTGGGTATAGTTCAAAATCAGCAGCTGGCCCAATGTTCAGAGCCTCAGCTTTTGCCAGGTCGTACTATTTAACACTTGTCAAGAACTCATTGATGCTCTCTCTTGTTTGAACAGAGGCAGCAGTGTCAACCAAATAATCATGAACCTGCTAGATATACAGAACATTCATCTACCAATAAAACTTACAAATATTCCCATTTATTAGAAAAATCAAATCTAACCTTGTATTCAGACTGCGCTACTTTGGCAATAACTCTTGTTGGATCCTTTGAAGCTCCTTTAGCTCGTAAGAAATCAAGGACCTCAAAATTTGTGAGTGCACTAGCATTGCCCTCTAAGCTGTGACAAAGCTATTAAACATCAATCATATCCCAATATAAAAGAGAAAGGTTCAATTGAAATTAGTGTATTAATTTTGAAAACAAAGAAAAATGGTAGAAACATACATTTTCATCTATAAGACACCAGAGTGAGAGAAAAGGCAGTTACAAAACAAGAGTGTCTCCTTTGCTTGTACAATAAAGCCAGCCCAGTACACAAACAGACAATTACAGAATGAAATTCCCAGTTTTCACAAAATATAACAAATCACACTGCTAATACAGCTTAAACACACATAATTGGGTTGGGGTGGACATCAAAAGCAAAAAAAAATTGAGTTGGGTGTGTTTTCCCCTACAAAGAAAAATAGCAATGTTAAAAAATTAGAACAATACATTTAATTTGAGCAACCAAACAAGAATAAAATAGTGAAGACAGAAACTAGTTGTGAAGCTTGTGGCGGTTTGAATTGTGGGTCCAAAGAATCTTCTGGTTTAGCCTTGGAAAAATTGGAATCAACAATAGGCTTTGCATTGTTAGGCTGAGTTAATCCAGCCACTGCCTTCATTCTTGTGATTATCAATGTTTACTCCTACTGCACTCACTTCCTAACCTTCTGGTTTGTGATTCTTGACATCAAGAAAAATTAAATGCTTGATTACAATCAGCATCCCTATAATTTAAGTGTGAAATAACTACTATCTTCCATTTATTTCCATAAATTATCATGAAATTCATCTCTCTCTATTCCTTTTAATACATGTTAAAATCAAAAGATAAAGACTAAACCAGCCTATAAGATTTAAAAGCTTAATTCACTAGAAATTACCCTTACCTTTCGTTAAGTTATCATGTATTAGTCATGAGAGTGAACACTAAATAAAAACGATTGCAATATAAATATATACATGAAGAGTTGGGTTATTAAAAAAAAAGTACCTCCATTGAGCCATAAGAGAACGAGTTTTTGTTCTGGTTTGTGAGTGGCCTCGAAAAACCAATAGAACAGTGTTGTTCCTTGAGTTTCATTGGCAGTGATATAACCACCATATTGTTGAACTTCACTGGAGGCTGCGCAGGTAATCCATGCACTCTATCAGCTTATTGCTCTGCCAGTATCTCCTGGCTAAGGTAACTAGCTACTGAAGGCTTTGCCACACCTAACGCTTCTATGGTCAAACAAACAAAACGCAGAAGATGAAGATTAAGAAAAACTGAACACAAAGCCATAACTGATATATATCTCCGGTGTAGGTGTGTTTGTGTAGGTGTGCGATATATATCCACGCATTGAATTGGCTAACGGCCAAACCAAATACGCCAAATACAGTGATTCAAAAAGCATTCAAATGCCTAAGCTGCGCCGCATTTCAGTAAGTTGCAGATGTGATCATTACAATGCAGCAGCATTAATATAGAGTTGCATGCTAAAAGAATCAAAATCAAAATCTGGTATATATTGGCTTAGAAATATTTCTAGCCTTGTAGGAGAATTTGTAGAAGATAGGAATGAGAAAACCCTAAGGTTTATACTGTAATTAATAACACAAGAGTCTCAAGATAGAGAATGAAGCTTCATTGTAAGAACTGTGGAAAGCACCTGTAGCAGATGACGAGAGTCATGAGCAAAATGACGGCGACAGCAATGAAGTCTATTTCGTTGAAGCCTTTGGGAAGAGACGGCACCGTAAGGCGCCATTTGGTGGAGGAGATTCCGATTGTGGTGCCTAGGTACGTCGTCAAGCCTCTGGCGACGGTGACATTGGAAAGCACAGACCAAAGGTGACGTGGAGGTAGCTGAAGGCGCCGTCGGCAACGGGCATGTCGACGACAAACTCAGTGTAGTAGAAGGCGGAGAGGAGGGTGCAGAAGCCGGCAGTGGCAATTAAAATAAGAGTAAACACCAAATTCAAATTAAATACTAATAGTATCTTAAAATTTCATTAATTTATCTACACTATCCATCCATTTGTAAGTAAAAATCTTTTTTATTTTACCTACAATTTAGCTGTAGGGATAAGTTTTTATAAGGTTTTACCTACACTACATAGTTATAGGTAATTTTTTTTTATATTTTTCCAAGATTTACCTATACTAAAAACTGTAAGTATAAGTCTTTGAATTTAACCTACATTAAACAATGGTAGGTAATAAAGTATTTTTAAAGTTTACCTACACTAATTCATGTTTGTAGGTAAAGGTGTTTGTAGGTATAAGGCATTTTTCTTGTAGTGCCTATGGTGGTTCAAGGAATGTGTGCAACACTTTTTTCACTAAATATTTATTATTTATATTGAAATTCGGGTGAGACACTATAGATAAGTGTTTGTTTGAGTATGTATTACATTGTTTCAAACATGGATCAATAATTTTTAACCAAATTTAGGCCATTATTTGGAACCTATGGTTGTGTTTAGGGTCTTATTGGAAAACTGTATTTATTAAAAAAGACAAATATACTTTAAGCATAACATGCTACCAAGTTGACTCATCTTCCAAAAGTAAAGAACACAGTATAAGAAGATTTTTTATTCTTCTACCAAATTAAAAAATTTATTTCTTATGTTATCAAAAATTACATTTCCTTCCTTTTTTTTTCCTTCCAAGCGTTTACCTTAAACTCAAAAAAATTAAAGTAGGATATTTTTCTTAATTATTATATTTATTATCCTTTAGGCACAAAATATAAAGTGATGTCTCTTTTATTGAATTTGTACCTATTTGGGTAAAATTTGTAGCTTTCACCTTGACATGGCAGAGGTTTGAGCAATTAAAGAATCCTAGGAAAAAGAGTGTGCCACATACTAGTAATTCAATGATTAACACTGAAGATCTTTTAACCATATACATATACTTTACTAATTAATAGTCTCAATTGTGATTTTGTTACTATCTGACTTTTCTAGGTATATTTATTAGCCGATTTACTCCAATAAATAGTCGGAAAAATTGAAATCCAAGTTGTCGATCACCTCGGAAAAATTGAAGCAAAAGGCGTCTTTTCTTTTTGTTTTTCTTCTCTTGAATAAATGGTTGGAAGACAAGTTGAGAAACAAAAAAAGGCTCAATAAGCAAAACATAGGATTGAAACAATTTTCTCTTCAAAATCAATCCAATCCAATTGATGTGTGAATCTCATAAATGTTGATTAAAATGAAACTGTGTTTAAGTCTGTCTGGAAGAGCAGCTCTCTGAAAAAAGTCTTGTCTTTTTCATGGAAACTTTTACATGACCGTTTGGCAACTAAAGAAAACCATGATTATGAAGGGCCAAGACATTTATAGTAGCCAAGATGAGGTTACTACTTCACCTTCCTCTAGTGAAAGTGAAGAAGCAAAAGGGGAAGAATCTAGTGAAGAAATTGACTCCCAAGAAGAAAGGAACCTTTTAATGGTCAAAAGGCTTCTAGGAGGCCAATCTTGTGACTTGGTAAATTGGATTGATGCTATTAAACATCACTTGTAATGTTGCTCTATTTTTTTTCTTCATCCCTGTTTTTGTGTGCTTTCGCATTCCTTTATAGTCGCATACAACTATTCAAAAAAATTTCCCCATTTCTATTTATAAGCGAATGAACATAGGAATGATATTGAATCATATTTCTGAGTTCGACCTAAGTTAATCCCGTGCTGCGGAATTTCCAAGTTTTACTTACTTTTGAACGATTCGAAAGTCATTTTCAATTATTTTTTTTATCGACATCAATCGAGACTATTTTTGATCGGATGTCAGTTGGGGCAATTTTTTGGCAAACGCCGACTTGGACTTTCTTGGACGACATAGGCTGGTGATATTTTTTTGCTTGACATCGGTTAAAAAGTAGCACCTACTAATGTTGATGAGAAAAAGCTTGGCCTACGTCAGTTGAACAAACCCTCAGCTGCCATCAACAGAAAACAAACTTAGCTGATGTCAACATAAAAATAACAATGACTAACATTGACCGAAAACCTAGCCTATTTGAACAAAAAAATATCCATAAAATGGCTTTGGCAAAAACCCTAGCTTGATGTCGACCAAAAAACCAAGCATATGTCAGCTAAAAAATGGCCTTGGCATCGACCAAAAATAGCCTTGACCATTGTCGACTGAAAAACATCATCAACTGATAAGTTCTATCCTATTTTATTGTGTACTTTTTTACTCTTAATGTTTATTGTGCCCAGTCCAACCATTTGAATGATGTGAGAATAGACTGTGATTGGAAAGTCATGATTTTATTTGGAATTGAAATTGGATGGTTGATGTGTTATGACCTAGGGATTTGTTTTAATATATTAATTTTATAAGAGGCTTGCTTTTTATGTATCAAGATTTTATGATTTATCTTTCTAAGGATATGTGGTAAGTTGTAAAATTCAGAATATTTTTTCCAAGAAATTGGGGACAAGAAGAAATGATGTCTCCTTAACCATGAACTATGAAATTGGGATAGAACACCTCTTTTATTATATGAGATTGATGTTTTGGGTATTTCATGAGTCATAATGGTTTAAATAATATAAATTTTCTCAAACTCTATTTGAATCATATTTAATGAAAAATATAACTTTTTTATTTTTAGAGATTGTTTAATCTAGTCGATAAAAAATCAAGTTTTAATTTCAAATCAATCAAATGAAATTTTGTTCATTTAAATAGTGGATAAATTGAAAGTTCTAGGCATTGAGACAAGTTGTTGTGGTAACGATACTCTACATAGATTTTTAACTATTTGTATAGGTACACTTGCCTAGTGGTCAACTCCAACTTGTTCAAACTCATTCAAACCCATGAACCAAACCCATAGACCCATTGATGTGACATGTCTTTAAAATTACTATTGTTGTTTATATGTTTACATATTTTTTATATTTAAAAGTTCAAATACTGGTGATAACACATTCACTAACTTGTTCAGACTTCAAAGTCTTTCATGAGTTACTAAGTTCCCATTCTCTCTCTCACTCTCTACACTTAGCATCAGATTAAGGTTTCCAATTCTTTCTATTGCCCTCCACACATTGACTATAGGACATCCCCTCCATAACGTATTTCGATTTCTTCGAATGTCATTGTTGACTTATTGAGATTAAGTACTTAATTCTTAAGCAATATCACCATAACACTTTCATGATGCGCCAGCTAAGTGACTAGCTTCAAGGTGATTTTTCATAATTTGTAGTTTGTGCTTATTTAAAACCTCAGTTTTAAAAAGTTTAAAACAAATTTAGATGTTCAGAACCAATTCACTTAATCAAAATCAACTTGTTTGTGACCAAGATGTTTAGGGTTAGGTTTCATAAAAAAGTAACATGAATCCAACCTACCTTCTAAAGGAGGAAGCTACAGGATTGAGCCAGATATATAGGTACAAATTCAATAAAAGGGACAACATTTTTTTTTGTGTGTGTGCGTATGTGAAGGGTAAAAAAAGTTGGCCAAATCTATGTTATCTTTTTTAGTTTTAAGTAAAGGTTTCATAGATAAAAAATTGAAGGTAAAGAAATTTTGAATTCCATCATAAATAATGTTTTATTTGGTATAGATAAAAGATCTTCTTATACTATTTACTATTTAATTTTGGATGATGAGTCGATTTGGTAGTAGGTTTCATAAATTAGAAATTGAAGTAAAGGTTTTAATAGTGATTTGATTTAGGCTTAGCCCTCCAAATGTCAAAAACAGTCAACCAAAGTCAAAGTAAGGAGTTGTAAGTCGACCAATTTATGACAATTTTGTAAAAAGATACAAGTTTAGTCAAAACCTTATAAATTAGAGTTTTGAACACCAAATTAACTAATTAATTAGTGTAGGCCTAATATAATTAATTTAAATAGACAAAGACCTAATATAATTAATGTTTCTAATTATTAATTAGTTAACTAGAATTTAATTAACCTTAATTGTCTTAATTAAAGCTAACTAATAATAGATTACTCCCTCCGTCTCGAAACAAGCTAAACAGGTATTTTATTTTCAAGATCCTTGTGATGAAAGATGGTTAGTGGTTCTACATGGAAAAACAATTAACGTTAATTTAGCCTAAAAAGATTAAATTTGTACTTCTGAGTTCGAGGATAGTGGGAAGCGTTTTGAAACTTTGAAAAAGGGGAACGAGAGGTCAACATTGTGTTAAGCATAGAGGTGGGTCTATGTCTTCGGTGGTGCATACAGGATATTTGGAAGGGAGGCAGATTCATGAAGGTGTACCATGGGTGAGTAACTTTGTGGATTTATTTTACTTTTGCATTTGTTTGAACTCACTAAGGCTTGGTGCTATGGCACTTCTTGTGTCTATTGCCCATCCAATTATTAATATATTTGATCTTTTTTCTAAAAGCATTGAGGTGAGACACAACAAGGTTCTAGGATTCAAAAAACTCATCTTTAATTGATTTAGGTGAGTTTTAACTATTAGAAATTGTAATTTAGTTTATAAATATAGATTGGTGATTTCACAAATCCCATGAAATTATATTTTAAAATTTCTAATAGACACGTTATCACTTAACTAACGATAGGAATCTAGAATAATTTTTTAATATATCAGGAAACTAGAGGTCATCATTAATTCATTTATTGATTTTTTTTTGTTCACCATTAATATTTTAAGAATATTAGTAAAAAATTGATTAATGTTACATTAAAAAGCTAAAATGACAATTATTTTGATTTTTTTTTCTCTTACATTACAATTATAATGGAATGGGAAGGAGTAGAATATAATGAAAGATAGAAGATTAAAGTCTCTTGCAAGATGAATAATGAAACTTTAATTAATCCTAATGAAACAAATTTGGACCCAAAAACCTAATGGGCCAATGGGGCCCGGCCCAAAACCCCAAGATGTAGGGTTACAATACAAGAAATGTAAACACTCTCCCTTGGTCCTCATTCATGCGCAGCCACTTCTAGAGTTTTAGGAGAGATAAGAGAGCTTTTATCTCTTGCGTGGTGTTCTCTCTCTAACTTCATGGTCATCCTAGGTCACGTTCTCACCTTTACAACTCAAATCTTGTCCCTTGGACATCAAATTCAAGGAGGAAGCTCTAGCAGACAAGGGTTTTTCATCAATCCATTTTGTTTTGCATTTTCTTGAACTCTAGAAGACTTCAAATCTCTCAAGGTATTGAGAGGTTCTATTTTCTTTAATGTCTATTTTGGTTTGGGAGGTTATCCTCCATGAGTATGGGCTCTTAGATTTGGTTTGGGGGGGATTAGATTGAATTTTAAAATGAAATCCAAAATCTGATTTTATTCAAAACAGATGGGTATATTAAATTTTAATATGTTCGACTTTTGGTTTATTTGATTTTCAGTTTTTTTCTTGATTTATTAATAAAGTTATATTATAAAATCAGTTTATGAACATTCCTAAGAAAACCGATAAAGTAAAGACATCAAATGTACAATTAAGTCTATTAACTAGTAAAGTACGTTTTTGTTGACAAATCTACAGTGTTAAACATTCATAGATTAATATGTATAGTACATTGTTTTGCCAATGATTCTTTAATGGGCATTCTCTCCTACTTAATTTTTTCAGTTTAATGTAAAAGTTTATTTAGAAGGAAAATTAATTTTGAGTTGCATAAAAAATTCCTTGTTGCTTTTGGTAGGGATAAAAGATCTTCATATATTGTGCTATTTACTTTTGAATGATGAGTAGATATGGTTGCACATTATACATAAATTAGGTTAGTCCTTTTTAATGAATTTAATTACTTATATCGATATCTATATTATATTTATTAGGTTAGAAATATGTAGACACAAAATAACATAACACCATGACATAAACTTTTGCAGTTTCCAATTGAAATTCACATAATTGGAAGGAATTATAGAATATAAATATATATATATATATATATATATATATATATATATATACATCAAAGATTAATACTCTCTCTGGTCTCATATATACGCAAAAATAATTACTTCCCATAAATTAAGAAAGTTAGTTGAAATCATTTAATTTTGCTAATCTCAAGTAGAAAGTAAGGTTATTCTTAAAATGTCCTCCATTCAAACCTGATACTTTGTACACTATATTCCATCCAATATCTACATATATTGTTAGGGATGAGTCGAGCCTAATGGTTAGTGTTTTATATGCATACCTTGGAAAATTGCACTTTTCTTAATTTGGTTTTTGTTCTTTCTTGCAATATCATCACACTCAATTTATCAGGTATTTCTTTATTTTTGAAGTGGCGTCTACATATATTGTTAGGGATGAGTCACCAGATTCTTTGTACACTAAAAATAAAGGAGTCACCAGATTCTTTGTACACTATATTCCATCCAATATCTACATATATTGTTAGGGATGAGTCGAGCCTAATGGTTAGTGTTTTATATGCATACCATGGAAAATTGCACTTTTCTTAATTTGGTTTTTGTTCTTTCTTGCATTATCATCACACTCAATTTAACAGGTATTTCTTTATTTTTGAAGCGGTGTCTCCAATCATCACACCTTGAAAAAGGTATGTATGTCTTCAACACCCCAATCCCAACCAATAGGGAAGATGAGATCATTGCTAAAGCCCGTTAGAAGACAAGTATGATGGTTATATTTGAATGGGACACATCTTAAAAGGTACGTGTGTGACACTTTTTTTAAACTACGTGATGGGAACAAATAAGAAATTTCTTGTCAATTATTTTTATAATTATCGGATGATTGATAGTAGGCCTTTTATGAAACAAGTGCATAAATTGAATGTATGCTTAATATCTACGAACAAACACAATATGGATGTAGATGAAAGTTAATGATTCTATCTTGAATCATTGACAAAGTTCCTTCCTTATGGAATGACTTTAAAAAGTTTGAAACATCTAAAAGATCAAACCGATTTTTCTTGAACAACCGAGGTAGTAAAATGATACCAAAGGTACATATGTTCAACAAATGGTGTGAGTAATGGAGGAAGGTACATTGAAAAAGTTCTCTAAGAGTAGGAAGTGGGATTTTGTTATTCATGTAGTTTCACGTGGAGCCATAGTAAAAATGCATTTACGACTTCATTAAATATTGGATTGAGTTGGAATTTTGTGAGCCAATTCAGGATACATAATTCTTAAGTCTAAATCTTTGGTTTGTTTATTGGTTGCTTGTGGTGAGAGATATTTAGTTTGTACTATCAACAATTTTTTATACTTTCATCTTCTTGATTCTCTATTTGTATGTTTGTTGTTGTTTTAGTTGTTTAACCAATACTCACTTTTATCTAAAACCATGTGATTTTCAGAATCATGGGATTTGGTTGTTTTGTTAAAAAAGGTGAGAGATATTTTGTTCATTATTTTGCTCGTGCATGTGTGCACGCATACCATGTCGAAGCATAGGTTGATGTCGTAAGATATTATAAAAATACATACCTTTCATACACAAACAAACATATTGCTAAATCCTACAAGATCATATTGTAGTTTGATTTTTTGAACATTCATGTCATTTAATTATGTTAGTATCAGAAATAAGTAAAACATATTAACAAATGGTAAAGATTTGGTTTATAAGCTAATAATTTGTTCAACAATGACAAAATTTTGTTATATTTAATTTCTAAGTCAATGTATCTAGTCTATTGATTCTCTTTCCAAGATCCAATACTCCTCCAATAAACTGCCTTGATTCATTTATCTCATTTCCATCTTTATAATCTTCCTCCAAAGCCTCCATCAGTGGTTCAACGGTGTCTTGGGAAGGATTTCCAAATAAAATAGATTTCAAAGGAGAAAATTCAGGTGGAAACACCAGCATCATTGCGTAGACTGCTCTTTCACCGAGTAATATTCTTTGCAAAATCACGATGATGATACAGTATTGACTGCTTCCACCATCCTGCATAACGCGTGGTGACATCTCCCTCAAAAAATCCAAGAAGGAAAATAGAAATTCCCGTTAGATATGGGTATGTAGTAATTTTTCCATGCAATGCCTTTGGTTCCAAAGAATGTAGCCACACAATCTAAAACTTCTTGATGCATTCTAAATTGCATTGCCACTCTTTATGTGATAGGTACTTTTGCGTAATACATTTGTGTGACAACTAGCATTGAAACTCTCATGCATATAGCAAAAATATTGGTCGCAAAGCTGATTATCTACATCAAGGAAAACAAACTTGCTCACCAAGCCATTGGGAGAGAAATCAATCTCTGCCAACCAAGTTGCATGGAATGTTTCATGCTCCATTTCATTCCCATTATCGATGAATATCAACCCTTGCTAATGTATAAACCCCATCCTTTTTATGCCTTGTAGTTTGTTTTCCTATTGTATGTATCAATTTCTTCTCCACATTTATCATTTCATGGCTTCGAAATGGGGTGAAGACGGGATCATGAACTATTGGAAAATTCTCCAACACCATCACATCCTCCAAGGTGTTTTTTTTTCTTACCTTAGGGTAACAAAAAGGTATTTGTCTCAGGACACCACTTCTCATCAACCCCAAAAAACATGTTTTCATTTTTTACTATGAAGCACTTGGGTTGAAAACATGTGTTTTGGGTTGTTGAGAAGTTGTGTCCTTAGACAAATACCTTTTTGTGCTCCTAGGGTGAGAAAAATGTCACCTTGGAGGATGTGATGGTGTTGGAGGGTTTTGCAACTGTTGGTGATCCTGTCTTGACCCCATTTCAAAGCTAGGAAATGATGAAAGTGGAGAAGAAATTGATACATATAACAGGACATCAGCAATCTCCAAGGAGTAAAAAGAGTAGGGACAACAACAATCTCCAAGGAGTAAAAAGAGTGGGGTTTATATAAACATTAGCATGGATGGATTTTTGTCAATAGTGGGAGTGAAATTGAGCATGAAACATCCCTTGCAACTTGCTTGGCAATGATTGGCTTCTCTCCTAGTGGCTTGGTGAAAAAGTTGTTTTCTTTATTGTTGTTCATCTTGCTGGTGAGAATCAGCTTTGTGACCAACAGTTTTATCCAACATATAAAATGATTTTGGTCTATCGAAGAAAAAAATAGTTTATTTGACTGGTAATGAAAAATTGGAATTGTAGTTAACTCTTTGGTCACCCTTTTACTACTTGATCCAAACTTGGGTGTGTGAGAGATTAACAAATTAGCAACCATAGCCTAGGCTGATTATGAATGAAGAACCTATGCTATTGAGGTGGAACAAGCTTAATCAATTGAAAATTGACGGTGTGAGATTTTCCCTGGACTCTACTAGGGGCAATTTTCCTTGGCATCCTTAATCATGTTCAAATTGTTGGTAAGTTTAGGTCTTTTAATCCAAAAAAGGAAACTTGGTTACCATGTGAGAGTAATTTGGATAAATGAGAATAGTTTTGGTTGTTATATGCATGAGTATTTCGATGCTTGTTTGCAACAATGTATTATAAAAAAGTACCTACCACATAGAGAGTGGCTATGCAATTTGGAATGCATCAAGAAGTTTCAGATTGTGTGATTGCATTCTCTGACACCAAAGCTATTGCATTGAAAAATAACTGCATACCCAAAACTACTTTAAAAAATTGCAAACAATATTACTTGGCAAAAAAGCATTCTAAAGCTACTCTGCCATCATGGACCTCATGTATCAAAAGCAAATACAAATGGTAATGATGCTGATGTTGCACCTGAATTTTCTCCTTTGAAAACTGTTCAATTTGGAAATCCTTCTCAAGACACTGTTGACCCAAGAGACGGAGGCTTTGGAGGAAGACTATGGAGATGGAAATGGGAAAAATGAATCAAGGCAATTTATTGAGGGGTTAATGGATCTTGAATAGAGAATCAATAGACTGGAGACAGTGACTAAGAAATTATAAAGATAGCAAAATTTGGTCACTATTGAACAAATTATTCTTATAATGCCTAAAAATAAAATATGACACGATCTTGTAATTTTTAATGCCTTGGGTACATTAATGCCTTGGTTTCACATTTGTTATTTGTTATTTTGCCTTACTAAAAGAAAGATGACCTATACCTACGGACAAAAACTATCACTATAAATAAAAAAATCCGTAGGTAAATGTATGATAGACTTTGTCCTACGGACGTTTCTTCCGTCAACTTTGAGGAGGCGTATAATGACGACTAATTGTCTGTCACTATAGGTTTTAACTACTATGTATAATGTGTAAGTAAAAGTCATTAACCTTTACTTACATCTCCTAACTTTAGGTAAATGTCTTTAATATGTACCTATCTTCTTCAACTGTAGGTAAATATGTTTAACATGAACACCTCTAATAAGAAGACAAATCTAGGGTGCCAATTTGAGAGCCTAACTAGAAAGGCTATGACCTGTTTGGTAACTAGGGATGCACCTTGGCATTGGAATCTGCCCTCCTCAACCTTGCCTTGCTATAACATGAGTGTCCAAGTACTATTTTTCCTTAAATTATTACTAGCTGGAAGCTTACCAATCATCATATACGGACACACTTTGCATAGAATCAATATTAGAGAATCTCAAGCCAGAAGCATATCTTTTACTACATTAGAAAGCACAACTGTACAAGAGAAACAGAGAAAATCCTAGCTAATGAACACCATAATAAACTTTACTACCAGTCGCACTCTTCTCATAGTTATCATTAAAAGTATTTACATGGCCTCACATGTAAGCCTTACCGTCACAAGCACATAAACACATTACTCCATTAATGCATCACACGGTACTCTATTTGAAAATGGATCTTTTACTCTGTGCCTACAAGGACTGCTGACCCTTCCACCTGATAGTTCATCGCATCTAATAGACAAAATATATCATAAGATATAAGTCTCAAAGTTCATAAATGGGGAGAGTCACACGGTCAAAATAAGCAAACTAACCATGAATGCAGAAACAAATATTCAAATAAATAATACCACTATTATGTGTAGTGGAGCTTTCCAATTTTTGTACCTAACACTCGATTTTCTTGTTAACCATGGCCAAAAAGACCACCTAAACAAGACTTGTCAACCACTTGAGAGCCTAACCGAACTTGCTTAGATTATAATTTTGCTCTTAGGAACTTACAATGTTATTACCTCGGTGAAATTTAGTTGCAACTGGCAATCCTAGTTACGTAATGGATATTCAACTCTAACTTCTTAAGCTCTAAGATTACCTTCAAAAGTGATATGAAGATTTAAGTTTAAATTAGTCTAACCCATTCATTTTGGACACTACATTTTCCGTTTAGTGAAATTTAGCTGTATGTGTTGGCTTTTTGTGAACTCCTATTCTATTGTCTTTGACCTCACATTTTCCCTTTGTACCTGATGCAGTCTCAACTGACATTAACCTTATATTACTATTGGGACTGATCACTGATTCTCTGTTCCAAACAGATGAAAAGAATATTCTGCAAAGAGAACTGAGAGCAGCACCGGTAATTATATTTAAACTCATGTCATCTTGTTACCTTGAAGAATGCACCCCAGATTTGCTCTTCCTTGGCAGGTACTGCAGTAATCTTATTCTTTGGATTCTCATAGCATCTCAATCCTCCAACTGCTGTAGAGTAGAAACATCCTGTCCAATTTACAAAATAACAATGTCAATAGTGACGGGATACTTACAATCATGGGGAGCAAAAAGAAAAAGAACATAGACAACGTCAATGTAAAAATCCTCATATTATGAATTATCATCATCTTGAAGAGCAGGGAGGAAATGATCCAATCTGGGATCACTTGGAACAAATAGTTTCCAAAATGCTGAGGATTGTGATATGCAGGAACAAAAATAAACTCACCTCGAGGGAAAGAAGCAAGTGACTTGCCACAAAAACCTTTAAGCAATATAGTTTACTTTATACTTGTGATATGTTGGAACAAATAGAACATTGAATACAAACCAACAATAGCATGGGAAGATATAATTTACTTTACTTGTTTGGTGAACAATATATAAAATTTGGTCAAGTGAGACAACAATATAAATACTAAGTACCAACTAATACAATATCTATGCCTTTTTATATAGCTTTGCATTAAAAAAAAGTAATAGAAAATAATATGTATATGATGGAAGCTTGCTTGTGGGGCTTCTATGGAGGCTGGATCTTTGAGCTTCAATGAGGTCCTTTAATGGTGATTTTCCACCATGGAGATGCAGCAGAAGACAAAGGAGAAGAGGTGAGAGGAGGCGCCATCCACTAGGGAGTAAGCCATGGAAGAAGGAGCTTCACCACCAAGATGAGCCTTGGATAAGAAGCTTGGAAGGATGCTCCAATGGAGGAAAAGAAAGAGGAAGAGAAAGAGAGAGGGGGGAGCACGAAATTGAAGGAATAAAAGAGGGAGAGAAGTGGAACTTTGAATATGTCTCACAAGACTCTCATTCATCAAAGTTACAACAAGTGTTACACATGCTTCTATTTATAGACTAGGTAGCTTCCTTGAGAAGCTTTCTTGAGAAAACTTCCTTGAGAAGCTTCTTTGAGAAAACTTCCTTGAGAAGCTAGAGCTTAGCTACACACACCCCTCTCATAACTAAGCTCACCTCCTTGAGAAGCTTCCTTAAGAAGATTCCTAAAGATGCTTAAGCTTAGCTACACATACCTCTCTAATAGATAAGCTCACCTCCTTGAGATGAGAAGCTAGAGCTTAGCTACACACTCCCTATAATAGCTAAGCTCACCCCTATGACAAAAAATATGAAACTACAAAAAAAAAGTCCTTACTACAAAGACTACTCAAAATGCCCCGAAATACAAGGCTAAAACCCTATACTACTAGAATGGCCAAAATACAAGGCCTACGAAGGAAATACCTATTCTAATATTTACAAAGATAAGCGGGCTCATACTTAGCCCATGGGCTCGAAATCTACCGTAAGGCTCATGAGAACCCTAGGGCCTTCCCTTTGATCTCTAGCCCAATCTACTTGGAGTTTTCTACTCAATGCCCTTGCGGGGTAGGATTGCATCATTCCCTCCACCTTGGAAAGGATTTGACCTCAAATCCCGAGGTTCTTCATACTCTGGGCTTCTTCCCTCAACACCTGTAAAAAGAACAAAAACATATGTATTAGTGGTGTTTGGTATGTTGAAGGTAAGGTCTGAAAACCCATTTCCTGGGCATCTTCCCATGAAAGAACATGGTTTCTCACCAACTCAATGAGTGGTGCTACAAGTATAGAAAAATATGGGACAAACCTTTTGTAAAAGTTTGTTAAGTCATGGAAGCCCCAAATTTTTCTTATACTTGGTGGAGTGGGCCACTCAGGAATGACCTATATTCTCTTAGGGTTCATGGGAACCCCTTGATCACTATTTGAAAAATTAAGAAAAGTAACGCAATAAAACATACCTTTTTCTGTATTTTCATATTGATTATTCCTACCAAAAAGTATGACAAACCTAAGGTGTCCCATATGAGTACCTAAGTTTGTATTGAAACTAAAAATAAGAACAAACCTACCTAATGGGTCCCTATGTACACAAATCATGAAGATGTTGGGTGCATGAGTGATTTTACAAAAGAGTGTTGCACCACTCAAAACATTCATCATACCACCTATTTTAGGGACTTGGTGCCTATTAATACCTATTTTAGGCACCAACAAAGCACAAGGATTTAAGCTCTTGCGAACCAAACCCTCATCCAACAACTTCTTTACTTGAGGAATAAACTCAAGCCCAAGAGGTGTGGCAATGCTAGCAAGTGCCTTTTTACAAAAGAGAAAATGTGGAGGTTGTCTAAGAGGGAAAGTTTCTTTAATGTTTGTCTTTATTGTAAAATGAGTTTCCTTCTTAGCTAAACTCTTGGAGGAGACACTTACCTCCTTACACTTCTCTTTAACCACTAATGGTTGTCCTTCTTCTTGGGGGTAGATTTCTTCACTAGATTCTTCCCCTTTTGCTTTTTCACTTTCACTAGAGGAAGGTGAAGTAGTAGCCTCATCTTGGCTTCTATAAATGTCTTGGCCCCTCATAATCATGATTTTTGTGGTGGGGCATTGAGAAGTAATGTGTACTCTTCCAAGACATTTAAAGCACTTTATAGAGCTAGGTTTCTCTTGCATACTAGCCTTAGGGGCTTGCTTTTCTATTGTCTTCCCCTTATCATCTTTGGGCTTAGAAGGTGTCACCCCTAAGATGCCTTGACCTTGGTCTTTCTTTGGATAAGAGTCAGAGCTATAAGATTTTGAAGTAGACTTGTTTTTAAGTTGTTGCTCTACCCTTATTTCCCAATCTAAGTTAGCCTCTACATTGTCCTTCCCATGGAAGTATGAGAGGTTAATGTTAGCCTCTTGAGGCTTTCTTTCCTTTTCTCTTCTATGGGAGTGAGGTCTAAGATGTGACCTATGCCTTCCTTCGTAATAGTCACAAAGTTCTTCACTTAGGCTCTTGCAAGAGTTATGACTACTATAGGAGGCATGTTTTTCTCTTTTCATTTCTTTTATTATTTTTCTTCTTTCTTCTTCTCTTATTTTCTTTCTTTCATCTTGACTTATTTCTTCCACTTTTTTTTTTCCTTTTTCTTTTCTCTCTTGTTTTTCTTTCCATAGCTTAAGGGAACTCAACTCATCTAAGATTCTAGATAAAGGGTCTTTATGACTAGTACCCTCGTCATTAACACTAGATGAATGATGACTCATGTTGGTTCCTAAGTTGTGGTTCTTTCTTGTTGGAGGTTTGAAAACAAAAAGGTAAAAGAAACTATGGTTGAAACTAGCCAAAATAAACACTAAAAGAGGTGTGAAAGATAAGGTAAAAAAAAACTAATTGGTAAAAGGAAAGCTATCTAGGTGGTTTGACAATGGAAGGTAAAGGATATAAGCTATGAAAGTAAGCAAGAAATGTAAACTAGGTGAATCCTAAGAGTGTTTGGATGACCACATTCAAGGTTCCCAACAAAACACTCACTATCCTAAGGAAAAATTGCCTAAAATTATTACACACAAATGGAAGTTTGGTAACCTATTGGAGGCTCCCAACACACTTCCAATGAAAGGACTTTTTGTTACAAAACTTGAAAGCAATGAAAGTAAGTAAATTGCAAATTACAAAATTACAAAACGGTCCTCAATTTTGGTGGTTGTTCTCTCTTTGGTGATTCACTCAATTTGGAGTGCTTCTTAGTCCAATAGCTCTTAAGGTGGTTGGCACCTTTCTTCTTGACTCAAATTCTTCAAGGGATGGCACCAATCCTCCTTCCAATTCCCTATATGGCAACCCACAAACAAGGAAACAAAGAGACAAGCAATAACCAAAGACAAAAAAAAAATGAAATGAAAGCTAAACCAATGGATTTTTAACAAGACAATTTTTCAAGGATTATTCAACAATTAAAGCAATGAAAAGGACATAGAAGCAAGCTAGGACTCAAAGAGAAACTTAGAATGGCTCTAGAGTAGAGTAAAAAAAACTAAAAAAAAAAACTCAAAAAACCTTTAGCTTTGGCACTTGTCTTCACACTAATTTTCAATTGAAATTTTGGAACTAAGATTGGTATAACATAGGCACCAATTATAGAATAAATTTTGAGCCAAAACAACAAGCACACTTCTCTTTCATTTTTTTTTTCCTGGATACTGATTTTCCTGCCAACTTATGTGATTTTTCGTATTTTTTTCCTTTTATCCAAATCACTTGGTTCTTTTTTTATAACTTTTTTCCATATGTTTAGCAAATTCAGTAAAAATTTCAGCTCAAAATTCGAAGTAACCAATTCTCAGTAATTTTTACAAGTTTGTATGTCCAAGCTGCCAGCACCAGCGATTTTTTTGGGCTTGCTTTCAGCCTTCCTATGTATGTTGAACTCACTAGGATTGTTTAACACAGTTTTAGGAGTTCAATATTCACTTAGGATCAACATTTCAGCCAGCAATTCAATCACCAAAACTCAAATTCACAATAGACACAATCATAAGGAAACCTAAAAGTTCAAGAAAAGGTTCACAATCAAAGACTCTCTAAGAATTTTGCATGAACATGTTAAGGACTAATTAACTTGAAAGATTTTACTCAAATCAAATAATAGGCTAAAAGAATTTCATACACTCATGAACAAATCAGTTAGACAAAGAAATAAGAAAATAAAATTCAGCACAACATAAGAAATCTTATGTGACAAGTTTCATGACTAGACATGACTTCTATGACAAAACTACAATAGGTGAACAAGTCAGTCTAGATTTTTGAGGTTTTCTTCTACTTTAATATTTTTGTAAGAATTTTATGGTTTAGGTTTCAGCCACAAAAAATAACAAGACAAAACTCAAAGGAACCCAAACTCAACACAATTCATGGTTCAAGAACAAGAACAAGAAATTTGAAGCATAGAAAATCAAATCTAGCTTCTATAGCAAGTTTAATCGGTGGAAACTCTAAAGAATCATGTTTAAAACATTTATCACAAGACATGTGAGGAGATACATGGAGAAAAAAATGAAGAAACAACAATGGAAGAGAAGGTAAAGCAAAAAAATTAATGGAGGTTTAAGGAGCACCTACTTGAAGCTCTTGTGCTCTGATACCACTTGATGGAAGCTTGCTTGTGGGGCTTCTATGGAGGCTGGATCTTTGAGCTTCAATGAGGTCCTTTAATGGTGATTTTCCACCATGGAGATGCAGCAGAAGACAAAGGAGAAGAGGTGAGAGGAGGCGTCATCCACTAGGGAGTAAGCCATGGAAGAAGGAGCTTCACCACCAAGATGAGCCTTGGATAAGAAGCTTGGAAGGATGCTTCAATGGAGGAAAAGAAAGAGGAAGAGAAAGAGAGAGGGGGGAGCACGAAATTGAAGGAATAAAAGAGGGAGAGAAGTGGAACTTTGAAGTATGTCTCACAAGACTCTCATTCATCAAAGTTACAACAAGTGTTACACATGCTTCTATTTATAGACTAGGTAGCTTCCTTGAGAACTTTCTTGAGAAAACTTCCTTGAGAAGCTTCTTTGAGAAAACTTCCTTGAGAAGCTAGAGCTTAGCTACACACACCCCTCTCATAACTAAGCTCACCTCCTTGAGAAGCTTCCTTAAGAAGATTTCTAAAGATGCTTGAGCTTAGCTACACATACCTCTCTAATAGTTAAGCTCACCTCCTTGAGATGAGAAGCCAGAGCTTAGCTACACACCCCCTATAATAACTAAGCTCACCCCTATGACAAAAAACATGAAAATACAAAAAAAAAGTCCTTACTACAAAGACTACTCACAATGCCCCGAAATACAAGGCTAAAACCCTATACTACTAGAATGGCCAAAATACAAGGCCTACGAAGGAAATACCTATTCTAATATTTACAAAGATAAGCGGGCTCATACTTAGCCCATGGGCTCGAAATCTACCCTAAGGCTCATGAGAACCCTAGGGCCTTCCCTTGGATCTCTAGCCCAATCTACTTGGAGTTTTGTACCCAATGCCCTTGCGGGGTAGGATTGCATCAGTATATATACTGGGAGTATATTTTATTATTATTATTAAATCATTAATTATGATAAATATTAATTTTTTAATTTTAATAATAGATATTTTTAATAGGAAATAATAAATATTTTAAAAGCTATATAAAAAGGGATTTATAATTAATTGACAACTTAAAAAGAAGTGTAGGTTAAATTTATATATCCATTGCTTTTATCCTCCTCCATGATGTAAATCAAGTTCAATGAAACAATGCAACTATTTGTAATACTATTAATTAACAAATGATATTAAAATAAAAAATAAATATTTTTATTAAAGAGTTACTTTAGAGGGGTAGTGTAGGCTTTCCAACTTTATAATATCAGACATGTACATCTATTAAAGATGGAATGCATGGGCCAGCCCAACCGTTTCAATGTTGGATTGCAAAGATGATGAAGCTTCACTTTAAAATTTTACTCGGGACCAACATGTTATATTTTGATGCATAAATTCACCCTTATAAAAGTATTCACTCTTGAACAAGAGAATATTAGGAACTACTCACTCTCTTTCATGATAAGCTACATAACTTCTCTTGTATCAAGTATGTCACACTAATTTATTTTTAAGTTTTTTATTTCTCCCAATTGTTTAAAATTAGTCTATCTCAATTTAAATTTGAATTTTGAATTTTAAAATTTGATACATTATATCAATTTGATAGACATACTGATCATGTGTATTTATTTAAATAATTTGTTCACAATGTGGTCATAGCTAAAAAATTGCAGAGCTAAAAACTTCTAACTAAATGCTTAGGTGTAACATCAATTGGAAAATCAAAATATTGATACTTATTGGGTATAGTTCAAAATCAGCAGCTGGGCCAATGTTTAATATGTTCAGAGCCTCAGCTTTTGCCAGGTCGTACTATTTAACACTTGTTAAGAACTCGTTGATGCTCTCTCTTGTTTGAACAGAGGCAGCAGTGTCAACCAAATAATCATAAACCTGCTAGATGTACAGAACATTCATCTACCAATAAAACTTACAAGCATTCCCATTTATTAGAAAAATCAAATCTAACCTTGTATTCAGACTGCGCTACTTTGGCAATAACTCTTGTTGGATCCTTTGAAGCCCCTTTAGCTCGTAAGAAATCAAGGACCTCAAAATTTGTGAGTTCACCAGCATTGCCCTCTAAGCTGTGACAAAGCTATTAAGCATCAATCATATCCCAATATAAAAGAGAAAGTTCAATTGAAATTAGTGTATTAATTTTGAAAACAAACAAAAATGGTAGAAACATACATTTTCATCTGTAAGACACCAGAGTGAGAGAAAAGGCCATTACAAAACAAGAGAGTGTCTCCTTTGCTTCTGCAATAAAACAAGCCCAGTACACAAACAGACAATTACAGAATGAAATTCCCAGTTTTCACAAAATATAACAAATAACACTGCTAATACAGCTTAAACACACATAATTGGGTTGGGGCAATTTTTTGGCAAACGTCGGCTTGGACTTTTTTGGACGACATAGGCTTGTGATATTTTTTTTGCTTGACGTCAGTTAAAAAGTAGCACCTACTAATGTTGATGAGAAAAAGCTTGGCCTACGTCAGTTGAACAAACCCTCAGCTGCCATCAACAGAAAACAAAACTTAGCTGATGTCAGCATAAAAATAGCAATGACTAACATTGACCGAAAACCTAGCCTATTTGAACAAAAAAATATCCATAAAATGGCTTTGGCAAAAACCATAGCTTGATGTCGACCAAAAAACCTAGCATATGTCAGCCAAAAAATGGCCTTGGCATCGACCAAAAATAGCCTTGACCATTGTCGACTGTAAAACATCATCAACTGATAAGTTCTATCCTATTTTATTGTGTACTTTTTTACTCTTAATGTATTTTGTGCCCAGTCCAACCATTTGAATGATGTGAGAATAGACTGTGATTGGAAAGTCATGATTTTATTTGGAATTGAAATTGGATGGTTGATGTGTTATGACCTAGGGATTTGTTTTTATATTAATTTTATAAGAGGCTTGCTTTATATGTATCAAGATTTTATGATTTATCTTTCTATGGATATGTTGTAAGTTGTAAAATTCAGAATATTTTTTCCAAGAAATTGGGGTCAAGAAGAAATTATGTCTCCTTAACCATGAACTATGAAATTGGGATAGAACACCTCTTTTATTATATGAGATTGATGTTTTGGGTATTTCATGAGTCATAGTGGTTTAAATAATATAAATGTTCTCAAACTCTATTTGAATCATATTTAATGAAAAATATAACTTTTTTTTTTATTTTTAGAGATTGTTTATTCTAGTCGATAAAAAATCAAGTTTTAATTTCAAATCAATCAAATGAAATTTTGTTCATTTAAATAGTGGATAAATGGAAAGTTCTAGGCATTGAGACAAGTTGTTGTGGTAACGATACTCTACATACATTTTTAATTATTTGTATACGTACACTTGCCTAGAGGTCAACTCCAACTTGTTCAAACTCATTCAAGTATGGGTTGGGTCATGGGTGTTAATTTTTAAACCCATGAACCAAACCCATAGACCCATTGATGTGACATGTCTTTAAAATTATTATTGTTGTTTATATGTTTACATATTTTTTATATTTAAAAGTTCCAATATTAGTGATAACACATTCACTAACTTGTTCAGACTTCAAAGTCTTTCATGAGATACTAAGTTCCCATTCTCTCTCTCACTCTCTACACTTAGCATCAGATTAAGGTTTCCAATTCTTTCTATTGCCCTCCACACATTGACTATAGGACATCCCCTCCATAACGTATTTCAATTTCTTCGAATGTCATTGTTGACTTATTGAGATTAAGTACTTAATTGTTAAGCAATATCACCATAACACTTTCATGATGCGCCAGCTAAGTGACTAGCTTCAAGGTGATTTTTCATAATTTGTATTTTGTGTTTATTTAAAACCTCAGTTTTAAAAAGTTTAAAACAAATTTAGATGTTCAGAAACAATTCACTTAATCAAAATCAACTTGTTTGTGACCAAGTTGTTTAGGGTTGGGTTTCATAAAAAAGTAGCATGAATCCAACCTTCCTTCTCAAGGAGGAAGCTACAGGATTGAGCCAGATATATAGGTACAAATTCAATAAAAGGGACAACATTTTTTTTTTGTGTGTGCGTATGTGAAGGGTAAAAAAAGTTGGCCAAATCTATGTTATCTTTTTTAGTTTTAAGTAAAGGTTTCATAGATAAAATATTGAAGGTAAAGAAATTTTGAATTCCATCATAACTAATGTTTTATTTGGTATAGATAAAAGATCTTCCAATACTATGTACTATTTAATTTTGGATGATGAGTCAATTTGGTAGTAGGTTTCATAAATTAGAAATTGAAGTAAAGGTTTTAAGAGTGATTTGATTTAGGCTTAGCCCTCCAAATGTCAAAAACAGTCAACCAAAGCCAAAGTAAGGAGTTGTAAGTCGACCAATTTATGACAATTTTGTAAAAAGAAACAAGTTTAGTCAAAACCATAGAAATTAGAGCTTTGAACACCAAATTATCTAATTAATTAGTGTAGGCCTAATATAAATAATTTAAATAGACAAAGACCTAATATAATTAATGTTTCTAATTATTAATTAGTTAACTAGAATTTAATTAACCTTAATTGTCTTAATTAAAGCTAACTAATAATAGATTACTCCCTCCGTCTCAAAACAAGCTAAACAAGTATTTTATTTTCAAGATCCTTGTGATGAAAGATGGTTAGTGGTTCTACATGGAAAAGCAATTAATGTTAATTTAGCCTAAAAAGATTAAATTTGTACTTCTGAGTTCGAGGATAGTGGGAAGTGTTTTGAAACTTTGAAAAAGGGGAACGAGAGGTCAACATTGTGTTAAGCATTGAGGTGAGACACAACAAGGTTCTAGGATTCAAAAAACTCATCTTTAATTGATTTAGGTGACTTTTAACTATTAGAAATTGTAATTTAGTTTTTAAATATAGATTGGTGATTTCACAAATCCCATGAAATTATATTTTAAAATTTCTAATAGACACGTTATCACTTAACCAACGATAGGAATCTAGAATAATTTTTTAATATATCAAGAAACTAGAGGTCATCATTAATTCATTTATTGATTTTTTTTTTGTCTACCATTAATATTTTAAGAATATAAGTAAAAAAAGTTGATTAATGTTACATTAAAAAGCTAAAATGACAATTATTTTGATTTTTTTTCTCTTACATTACAATTATAATGGAAAGGGAAGGAGTAGAATATAATGAAAGATAGAAGATTAAAGTCTCTTGGAAGATGAATAATGAAACTTTAATTAATCCTAATGAAACAAATTTGGACCGAAAAACCTAATGGGCCAATGGGGCTCGGCCCAAAACCCCAAGATGTAGGGTTACAATACAAGAAATGTAAACACTCTCCCTTGGTCTTCATTCATGCACGGCCACTTCTAGAGTTTTAGGAGAGATAAGACAGCTTTTATCTCTTGCCTGGTGTTCTCTCTCTAACTTCATGGTCATCCTACGTCACGTTCTCACCTTTACAACTCAAATCTTGTCCCTTGGACATCAAATTCAAGGAGGAAGCTCTAGCAGACAAGGGTTTTTCATCAATCCATTTTGTTTTGGATTTTCTTGAACTCTAGAAGACTTCAAATCTCTCAAGGTATTGAGAGGTTCTATTTTCTTTAATGTCTATTTTGGTTTGGGAGGTTATCCTCCATGAGTATGGGCTCTTAGATTTGGTTTGGGGGGGATTAGATTGAATTTTAAAATGAAATCCAAAATCTGATTTTATTCAAAACAGATGGGTTTATTAAATTTTAATATGTTCGACTTTTGGTTTATTTGATTTTCAGTTTTTTGCTTGATTTATTCATAAAGTTATTTGATGAAATCAGTTTATGAACATTCCTAAGAAAACCGATAAAGTAAAGACATCAAATGTTCAATTAAGTCTATTAACTAGTAAAGTACGTTTTTGTTGACAAATCTACAGTGTTAAACATTCATAGATTAATATGTATAGTACATTCTTTTGCCAATGATTCTTTAATGGACATTCTCTCCTACTTAATTTTTTCAGTTTAATGTAAAAGTTTATTTAGAAGGAAAATTAATTTTGAGTTGCATAAAAAATTCCTTGTTGCTTTTGGTAGGGATAAAAGTTCTTCATATATTGTGCTATTTACTTTTGAATGATGAGTAGATATGGTTGCACATTATACATAAATTAGGTTAGTCCTTTTTAATGAATTTAATTACTTATATCGATATCTATATTATATTTATTAGGTTAGAAATATGTAGACACAAAATAACATAACACCATGACATAAACTTTTGCAGTTTCCAATTGAAATTCACATAATTGGAAGGAATTATAGAATATATATATATATATATATATATATATACACACATATATATACGTCAAAGATTAATACTCTCTCTGGTCTCATATATAAGCAAAAATAATTACTTCCCATAAATTAAGAAAGTTAGTTGAAATCATTTAATTTTACTAATCTCAAGTAGAAAGTAAGGTTATTCTTAAAATGTCCTCCATTCAAACCTGATACTTTGTACACTATATTCCATCCAATATCTACATATATTGTTAGGGATGAGTCGAGCCTAATGGTTAGTGTTTTATATGCATACCTTGGAAAATTGCACTTTTCTTAATTTGGTTTTTGTTCTTTCTTGCAATATCATCACACTCAATTTATCAGGTATTTCTTTATTTTTGAAGTGGCGTCTACATATATTGTTAGGGATGAGTCACTAGATTCTTTGTACACTAAAAATAAAGGAGTCACCAGATTCTTTGTACACTATATTCCATCCAATATCTACATATATTGTTAGGGATGAGTCGAGCCTAATGGTTAGTGTTTTATATTCATACCATGGAAAATTGCACTTTTCTTAATTTGGTTTTTGTTCTTTCTTGCATTATCATCACACTCAATTTAACAGGTATTTCTTTATTTTTGAAGTGGTGTCTCCAATCATCACACCTTGAAAAAGGTATGTATGTCTTCAACACCCCAATCCCAACCAATAGGGAAGATGAGATCATTGCTAAAGCCCGTTAGAAGACAAGTATGATGGTTATATTTGAATGGGACACATCTTAAAAGGTACGTGTGTGACACTTTTTTTTAAACTACGTGATGGGAACAAATAAGAAATTTCTTGTCAATTATTTTTATAATTATCGGATGATTGATAGTAGGCCTTTTATGAAACAAGTGCATAAATTGAATGTATGCTTAATATCTACGAACAAACACAATATGGATGTAGATGAAAGTTAATGATTCTATCTTGAATCATTGACAAAGTTCCTTCCTTATGGAATGACTTTAAAAAGTTTGAAACATCTAAAAGATCAAACCGATTTCTCTTGAACAACCGAGGTAGTAAAATGATACCAAAGGTACATATGTTCAACAAATGGTGTGAGTAATGGAGGAAGGTACATTGAAAATGTTCTCTAAGAGTAGGAAGTGGGATTTTGTTATTCATGTAGTTTCACGTGCAGCCATAGTAAAAATGCATTTACGACTTCATTAAATATTGGATTGAGTTGGAATTTTGTGAGCCAATTCAGGATACATAATTCTTAAATCTAAATCTTTGGTTTGTTTATTGGTTGCTTGTGGTGAGAGATATTTAGTTTGTACTATCAACAATTTTTTTATACTTTCATCTTCTTGATTCTCTATTTGTATGTTTGTTGTTGTTTTAGTTGTTTAACCAATACTCACTTTTATCTAAAACCATGTGATTTTCAGAATCATGTGATTTGGTTGTTTTGTTAAAAAAGGTGAGAGGTATTTTGTTCATTAAGTTGTATGATTAATTGATGAACGTGATTTGTGCACTAACTTGAGTATGTTTAATCTAAAACCATTTGGTTCATATATATTTTTAAAATGGTGGGTGATTATGTGAAATTTTCAAAATTATTTAAAGATTGTATCCTTTCATGAGATTTTGTGTTCACTCATATGAAGTGAAAGTATGAATAGATGCGCAACAAACATGAGATGTGACTCTTCACCAAGAGTCATGACATGTGACTCTTACCAAGGGCCTTGAATGCAGAAAATCACCGGATTCTTTGTAACCGTGCCCCTTCCTTTCTTCCCTTACGCACATAGAGAAATAAGGAAACTATCATCGCTAGTTGTTTTCTTTGGTTTTCCTTAACTTTTGTTGAGTCATCGCCTCCAATTTCAACTAACATAATAGATAAATTTTGCTCGTGCATGTGTGCATGCATACCATGTCGAAGCATAGGTTGATGTCGTAAGATATTATAAAAATACATACCTTTCATACACAAACAAACATATTGCTAAATCCTACAAGATCATATTGTAGTTTGATTTTTTGAACATTCATGTCATTTAATTATGTTAGTATCAGAAATAAATAAAACATATTAACAAATGGTAAAGATTTGGTTTATAAGCTAATAATTTGTTCAAAAATGACAAAATTTTGTTATATTTAATTTCTAAGTCAATGTATCTTGTCTATTGATTCTCTTTTCAAGATCCAATACTCCTCCAATAAACTGCCTTGATTCATTTATCTCATTTCCATCTTTATAATCTTCCTCCAAAGCCTCCATCAGTGGTTCAACGGTGTCTTGGGAAGGATTTCCAAATAAAATAGTTTTCAAAGGAGAAAATTCAGGTGGAAACACCAGCATCATTGCGTAGACTGCTCTTTCACCGAGTAATATTCTTTGCAAAATCACGATGATGATACAGTATTGACTGCTTCCACCATCCTGCATAACGCGTGGTGACATCTCCCTCAAAAAATCCAAGCAGGAAAATAGAAATTCCCGTTGGATATGGGTATGTAGTAATTTTTCCATGCAATGCCTTTGGTTCCAAAGAATGTAGCCACACAATCTAAAACTTCTTGATGCATTCTAAATTGCATTGCATGGAATGTTTCATGCTCCATTTCATTCCCATTATCGATGAATATCCACCCTTGCTAATGTATAAACCCCATCCTTTTTATTCCTTGTAGTTTGTTTTCCTATTGTATGTATCAATTTCTTCTCCACTTTTATCATTTCCTGGCTTTGAAATGGGGTGAAGACGGGATCATGAACTATTGGAAAATTCTCCAACACCATCACATCCTCCAAGGTGTTTGTCTCAGGACACCACTTCTCAACAACCCCAAAACACATGTTTTCATTTTTTACTATGAAGCACTTGGGTTGAAAACATGTGTTTTGGGTTGTTGAGAAGTTGTGTCCTTAGACAAATACCTTTTTGTGCTCCTAGGGTGAGAAAAATGTCACCTTGGAGGATGTGATGGTGTTGGAGGGTTTTGCAACTGTTGGTGATCCTGTCTTGACCCCATTTCAAAGCTAGGAAATGATGAAGGTGAAGAAGAAATTGATACATAGAACAGGACAACAACAATCTCCAAGGAGTAAAAAGAGTAGGGACAACAACAATCTCCAAGGAGTAAAAAGAGTGGGGTTTATATAAACATTAGCATGGATGGATTTTTGTCATTAGTGGGAGTGAAATTGAGCATGAAACATCCCTTGCAACTTGCTTGGCAATTATTGGCTTCTCTCCTAGTGGCTTGGTGAGAAAGTTTGTTTTCTTTATTGTTGTTCATCTTGCTGGTGAGAATCAGCTTTGTGACCAACAATTTTATCCAACATATAAAATGATTTTGGTCTATCGAAGAAAACAATAGTTTATTTCACTGGTAATGAAGAATTGGAATTGTAGTTAACTCTTTGGTCACCCTTTTACTACTTGATCCAAACTTGGGTGTGGGAGAGATTAACAAATTAGCAACCATAGCCTAGGCTGATTACCAATGAAGAACCTATGCTATTGAGGTGGAACAAGCTTAATCAATTGAAAATTGACGGTGTGAGATTTTCCCAGGACTCTACTAGGGGCAATTTTCCTTGGCATCCTTAATCATGTTCAAATTGTTGGTAAGTTTTGGTCTTTTAATCCAAAAAAGGAAACTTGGTTACCATGTGAGAGTAATTTGGATAAATGAAAATAGTTTTGGTTGTTATATGCATGAGTATTTCGATGCTTGTTTGCAACAATGTATTATAAAAAAGTACCTACCACATAGAGAGTTGCTATGCAATTTGGAATGCATCAAGAAGTTTCAGATTGTGTGATTGCATTCTCTGACACCAAAGCTATTGCATTGAAAAATAACTGCATACCCAAAATTACTTTAAAAAATTGCAAACAATATTACTTGGCAAAAAAGCATTCTAAAGCTACTCTGCCATCGTGGACCTCATGTATCAAAAGCAAATACAAATGGTAATGATGCTAATGTTGCACCTGAATTTTCTCCTTTGAAAACTGTTCAATTTGGAAATCCTTCTCAAGACACTGTTGACCCAAGAGATGGAGGCTTTGGAGGAAGACTATGGAGATGGAAATGGAAAAAATGAATCAAAGCAATTTATTGAGGGGTTAATGGATCTTGAATAGAGAATCAATAGACTGGAGACAGTGACTAAGAAATTATAAAGATAGCAAAATTTGGTCACTACAAGAAAAATGATCTATACCTACGGACAAAAACTATCACTATAAATAAAAAAATTCGTAGGTAAATGAATGATAGACTTTGTCCTACGGACGTTTCTTCCGTCAACTTTGAGGAGGCGTATAATGACGACTAATTGTCTGTCACTATAGGTTTTAACTACTATGTATAGTGTGTAGGTAAAAGTCATTAACTTTTACTTACATCTCCTAACTTTAGGTAAATGTCTTTAATATGTACCTATCTTCTTCAACTGTAGGTAAATATGTTTAACATGAACACCTCTAATAAGAAGACAATTCTAGGGTGCCAATTTGAGAGCCTAACTAGGGATGCACCTTGGCATTGGAATCTGCCCTCCTCAACCTTGCCTTGCTATAACATGAGTGTCCAAGTACTATTTTTCCTTAAATTATTACTAGCTGGAAGCTTACCAATCATCATATACGGACACACTTTGCATAGAATCAATATTAGAGAATCTCAAGCCAGAAGCATATCTTTTACTACATTAGAAAGCACAATTGTACAAGAGAAACAGAGAAAATCCTAGCTAATGAACACCATAATAAACTTTACTATCAGTCACACTCTTCTGATAGTTATCATTAAAGGTATTTACATGGCCTCGCATGTAAGCCTTGCCGTCACAAGCACATAAACACATTACTCCATTAATGCATCACACGGAACACTATTTGAAAATGGATCTTTTACTCTGTGCCTGGAAGGACTGTTGACCCTTCCACCTGATAGTTCATCGCATCCAATAGACAAAATATATAATAAGATATAAGTCTTAAAGTTCATAAATGGAGAGAGTCACACGGTCAAAATAAGCAAACTAACCATGAATGCAGAAACAAATATTCAAATAAATAATACCACTATTATGTGTAGTGGAGCTTTCCAATTTTTGTACCTAACACTCGATTTTCTTGTTAACCAAGGCCAAAAAGACCACCTAAATGAGACTTGTCAACCACTTGAGAGCCTAACCGAACTTGCTTAGATTATAATTTTGCTCTTAGGAACTTACAATGTTATTACCTCGGTGAAATTTAGTTGCAACTGGCAATCCTAGTTACGTAATGGATATTCAACTCTAACTTCTTAAGCTCTAAGATTACCTTCAAAAGTGATATGAAGATTTAAGTTTAAATTAGTCTAACCCATTCATTTTGGACACTACACTTTCCGTTTAGTGAAATTTAGCTGTATGTGTTGGCTTTTTGTGAACTCCTATTCTATTGTCTTTGACCTCACATTTTCCCTTTGTACCTGATGCAGTCTCAACTGACATTAACCTTATATTACTGTTGGGATTGATCACTGATTCTTTGTTCTAAACAGATGAAAAGAATATTCTGCAAAGAGAACTGAGAGCAACACCGGTAATTATATTTAAACTCATGTCATCTCATTACCTTGAAGAATGCACCCCAGATTTGCTCTTCCTTGGCAGGTACTGCAGTAATCTTATTCTTTGGATTCTCATAGCATCTCAATCCTCCAACTGCTGTAGAGTAGAAACATCCAGTCCAATTTACAGAATAACAATGTCAATAGTGACGAGATACTTACAATCATGGGGAGCAAAAAGAAAAAGAACATAGACAACATCAATGTAAAAATCCTCATATTATGAATTATCATCATCTTGAAGGGCAGGGAGGAAATGATCCAATCTGGGATCACTTGGAACAAATAGTTTCCAAAATGCTGAGGATTGTGATATGCAGGAACAAAAATAAGCTCACCTCGAGGGAAAGAAGCAAGTGACTTGCCACAAAAACCTTTAAGCAATATAGTTTACTTTATACTTGTGATATACTGGAACAAATAGAACATTGAATACAAACCAACAATAGCATGGGAAGATATAATTTACTTTACTTGTTTGGTGAACAATATATTAAATTTGGTCAAGTGAGACAGCAATATAAATACTAAGTACCAACTAATACAATATCTATGCCATTTTATATAGCTTTGCATTAAAAAAAAGTAATAGAAAATAATATGTATATATACTAGGAGTATATTTTATTATTATTATTAAATCATAAATTATGATAAATATTAATTTTTTAATTTTAATAATAGATATTTTTAATAGGAAATAATAAATATTTTAGAAGCTATATAAAAAGGAATTTTTAATTAATTGACAACTTAAAAAGAAGTGTAGGTTAAATTTATATATCCATTGCTTTTATCCTCCTCCATGATGTAAATCAAGTTCAATGAAACAATGCAACTATTTGTAATACTATTAATTAACAAATGATATTAAAATAAAAAATAAATATTTTTATTAAAGAGTTACATTGGGGTAGATTTAGAGGGGTAGTGTAGGCTTTCCAACTTTATAATATCATACATGTACATCTATTAAAGTTGGAATGCATGGGCCAGCCCAACCGTTTCAATGTTGGAATGCAAAGATGATGAAGCTTCACTTTAAAATTTTATTCGGGACCAACATGTTATATTTTGATGCATAAATTCACCCTTATAAAAGTATTCACTCTTGAACAAGAGAATATTAGGAACTACTCACTCTCTTTCATGATAAGCTATATAACTTCTCCTGTATCAAGTATGTCACACTAATTTATTTTTAAGTTTTTTATTTCTCCCTATTGTTTAAATTTAGTCTATCTCAATTTAAATTTGAATTTTGAATTTTAAAATTTGATACATTATATCAATTTGATAGACATACGGATCACATGTATTTATTTAAATAATTTGTTCACAATGTGGTCATAGCTAAAAAATTGCAGAGCTAAAAACTTCTAACTAAATGCTTAGGTGTAACATAAATTGGAAAATCAAAATATTGATACTTACTGGGTATAGTTCAAAATCAGCAGCTGGCCCAATGTTTAATATGTTCAGAGCCTTAGCTTTTGCCAGGTCGTACTATTTAACACTTGTTAAGAACTCATTGATGCTCTCTCTTGTTTGAACAGAGGCAGCAGTGTCAACCAAATAATCATAAACCTGGTAGATATACAGAACATTCATCTACCAATAAAACTTACAAGTATTCCCATTTATTAGAAAAATCAAATCTAACCTTGTATTCAGACTGCGCTACTTTGGCAATAACTCTTGTTGGATCCTTTGAAGCTCCTTTAGCTCATAAGAAATCAAGGACCTCAAAATTTGTCAGTTCACCAGTATTGCCCTCTAAGCTGTGACAAAGCTATTAAACATCAATGATATCCCAATATAAAAGAGAAAGGTTCAATTGAAATTAGTGTATTAATTTTGAAAACAAACAAAAATGGTAGAAACATACATTTTCATCTGTAAGACACCAGAGTGAGAGAAAAGGCCATTACAAAACAAGAGAGTGTCTCCTTTGCTTCTGCAATAAAGCAAGCCCAGTACACAAACAGACAATTACAGAATGAAATTCCCAGTTTTCACAAAATATAACAAATCACACTGCTAATACAGCTTAAACACACATAATTGGGTTGGGGTGGACATCAAAAGCAAAAAAAGTTGAGTTGGGTGTGTTTTCCCCTACAAAGAAAAATAGCAATGTTAAAAAATTAGATCAATACATTTAATTTGAGCAACCAAACATGAATAAAATAGTGAAGACAAAAACAAGTTGTGAAGCTTCTGGCGGTTTGAATTGAGAGTCCAAAGAATCTTCTGGTTTAGCCTTGGAAAAACTGGAATCAGCAATAGGCTTTGCATTGTTAGGCTGAGTTAATCCAGCCACTGCCTTCATTCATGTGATTATGAATGTTTACTCCTGCTGCACTCACTTCCTGACCTTCTGGTTTGTGATTCTTGACATCAAGAAAAATTAAATGCTTGATTTTAATCAGCATCCCTATCTTCCATTTATTTCCATAAATTATCAAGAAATTCATCTCTCTCTATTCCTTTTAATACATGTTAAAATCAAAAGATAAAGACTAAACTAGCCCATAAGATTTAAAAGCTAAATTCACTAGAAATTACCCTTACCTTTCGTTAAGTTATCATGTATTAGTCATGAGAGTGAACACTAAAGAAAAACGATTGCAATATAAATCTATACATGAAGAGCTGGGTTATTAAAAAAAAAGTACCTCCATTGAGCCATAAGAGAACGGGTTTTTGTTCTGGTTTGTGAGTGGCCTCGAAAAACCAATAGAGCAGTGCTCTTCCTTAAGTTTCATAGACAGTGATATAACCACCATATTGTTGAACTTGACCGAAGGCTGCGCAGGTAATCTATGCATTCTATCAGCTTTTTGCTCTGCTAGTATCTCCTGGCTAAGGTAACTAGCTACTGAAGGCTTTGCCACACCTAATGCTTCTATGGTCAAACAAACAAAAAGCAGAAGATGAAGATTGAGAAAAACTGAACACAAAGCCATAACTGATATATATCTCCGGTGTAGGTGTGTTTGTGTAGGTGTGCGATATATATCCATGCATTGAATTTGCTAACGGCCAAACCAAAAATGTGACACCCTCTACCCCTCACATATATATTAATAAAGGAATAAAAATTCAAATATTAATTAAAAGTATTTTTAAAACATTTTTAAATACAAGCTTTTCAAATGGGTAAAAGGCTCACATTCACTTTCTTCTACATCATATTCAAACTTGTCCAAATAAATAATAAAGTCTTCTCGACTCAAAGAAAGTCATATAAGTCTCATACAATTAATATAGAACCTATATCCTAATGTCACATCCTATCAGAGCGTGGTGTTCCCGTGTCCTCTAGCATGAGGTTCTTCATAGTCATCCACCTATTCATCTGCTCCCCCGAACACAAAGTTCAAGATCATCACAGGATCCAAACACAAATAGCAAACCGGGAGTGAGTTATCACATTGCTAACTACTAGAGAGAAACAACACAACATATAGTAGCCAAATACAATTTACTTAGCATATCTCACATTATTTCATCACTTTGTCATTCATCAATCACATCTTTCAATCATCAATCATTATACACAGGAATCACACACTCCGATCAAGACATAATAACACATCAATTTCATAATAAACAATTAGCAAGCGTATGCGACAGTTATGCTAAGACTCAAGCCTATATGCAATGTGGTACCATAACCACCCTGGGACGCTTAGGAGTACATAACAAGACACACCACACAATGGGTTTGTCAGGTCACTCTCACTAAGTAAGATCATAGGGAGACCAGTCAGGGTCACAATGTTTTGCGAGAATGCTCCAACCATATGAGATCAGCATAGGCTTAAAGGAGCACTCAAACCCGGTGACCCCCAAGGCCTACACTCCGAAGAGTCCGTCAGGGCCTCTCCCTCCTGATTCAGGTCCAACTCCTAAAATAATTTTTTTTTTGCATGCAGACACTGCTCATGAATTATACAATACCCACGACCTTACACTCGTGTTTTAAACACGTTCAACACAATTGCGCTACGATTTAACATTGGTTCCTAAATAGGAAACCTACATTTTCTCTTTAACACTGCGCATCAACGCTTTTCTCAAGATAACACTGGTCGGGTTATTGTACAATTCATAGCTTACAACACAATTAATTTCACATCAAGTGTTAAATACACACTTATCCACAACTAAAACTCATTCACAATTTCACATCTCATAGTGTCACAATCCACCATCACATGTTTACACGTATCTCACAAATTAACACATGTTCAACTTTACACTTATACTCAATCTCAATAACAATATTATAATCTCAAAGCAACATGTTATTCCACAATTCATCACATACTCACAATTTGAATCATCATTTCATATCCTCAATTTAACAATTTATACAAAAGACTATCACAACATGAGGACTAAAACCCCTCAAATAATATTACACAATTATATCAAAATCATAGGTCGAAATATACAAATATCAAGAGCATAATTTATCAAGCAATTTTCATTAGGACATCAATATTTTATTTATAATCATAAAGGAAAAATTGAAATTTAATAAAAATCCCAAAATAAAACCCAAATTTAGTTCTCTAAGGATCCCTACACATGTTCATTCTAACCCCTAATTGCGATAAACTCATCCCTTACCTCTGAGCGGACTCACGTGTCTTCAGCCAGCGATAGTAACATCTCTAACGGTTCCCTGAGATTCCTTCAGTTATTCCTCCGACTGCTCCGATAGAGTTCCCAAACGTCAGAGAGACGGAGAAGGGATTGAAATCTCCACTTGTACTGTCTTTATGCGATTCATTTTTCTCCCTCCAAGAATATTATCTCAAAAATCCCAACGGTGGAAGTGTGCGCAATTGAATTTCGAACAGCATATCCAAATTTCATGAAAATCCAACGGTTAACAAAACCGAGATCGTAGTTTTACCGAGACAGTTTTGGGTTTCTGCGGGAAATTAAAATGCTAAAATGCGAAGGGTTTTCCTCTAAGCTCAGATATGATTTTGAAATTCCCAACGGTGAGAATGTTCGGAATTGGGTTGCGAACGTGGTACTCATATTTCACGATGATCCAACGGTGAACGAGTCCGAGATCGTCGTTTTTCTGAGACAGATTTGGTGGGAAAAAAGAAAGGGTTTTGAGAGGAGAAGAGGAAAAACGAAAATGAGGCCAAAAAGAAGCACCTGACTTAACATAACTATTTATACCTAGGGACTCAGCCTATTATTTGCTTTATATTTATTTATTTTATAAAAACAAACTCTATTTTATTTTCTATCAAACAAATAAATGAAATATCCTTTTTATTTTCTCTCAAATCATTATTTTAATTAATAATTATATCTCCTTATTTATTTATTTATAAAATCTCATCATTTTTCTAAAACTTTATTTATTTATAAATAACAATCCTTTTTAATCTAGATTACAAAAATTGGGATGTTACAAAATACGCCAAATACAGTGATTCAAAAAGCATTCAAATGCCTAAGCTGCGCCGCATTTCAGTAAGTTGCAGATGTGATCATTACAATGCAGCAGCATTAATATAGAGTTGCATGCTAAAAGAATCAAAATCAAAATCTGGTATATATTTGCTCAGAAAAATTTCTAGCCTTGTAGGAGAATTTGTAGAAGATAGGAATGAGAAAACCCTAAGGTTTATACTGTAATTAATAACACAAGAGTCTCAAGATAGAGAATGAAGCTTCATTGTAAGAACTATGGAAAGCCCCTGTAGCAGATGACGAGAGTGATGAGCAAAATGACGGCGACAATGACGAAGTCTATTTCGTTGAAGCCTTTGGGAAGACACGGCACCGTGAGGTGCCATTTGGTGGAGGAGATTCCGATTGTGGTGCCTAGGTACGCCGTCAAGCCTCTGGCGACGGTGACATTGGAAAGCACGGACCAAAGGTGACGCAGAGGTAGCTGAAGGCGCCGCCGGCGACGGGCATGTTGACGACAAACTCAGTGTAGCAGAAGGCGGAGAGGAGGGTGCAAAAGCCGACAATGGCAATTAAAATAAGAGTAAACACCAAATTCAAATTAAATACTAATAGTATCTTAAAATTTCATTAATTTATCCACACTATCCATCCATTTGTAAGTAAAAATCTTTTTTATTTTACGTACAATTTAGCAGTAGGAATAAGTTTTTATAAGGTTTTACCTACACTACATAGTTATAGGTAAAAAAAATTTTATATATTTTTCCAAGATTTACCTATACTAAAAACTGTAAGTATAAGTCTTTGAATTTAACCTACATTAAACAATGGTAGGTAATAAAGTATTTTTAAAGTTTACCTACACTAATTCATGTTTATAGGTAAAGGTGTTTGTAGGTATAAGGCATTTTTCTTGTAGTGCCTATGGTGGTTCAAGGAATGTGTGCAACACTTTTTTCGCTAACTATCACTACTAAAAAAAAGGCTTTCTACATCGCCCTATTAACATTGGTTAACGAAAGCGCGGTGACATTTTCGTAATTAAATGGAGTTACTTAACATCGATTATAGCAAAACCGATGTTAACTACTTGATGTTAACATCGGTTATTTAAAAAACCGATGTTAACATGATGGTTAGATGAATATGCTAACATCGGTTTGTTAAAAAACCGATGTAATGTATTTGATGTTAACATATGTTTACAAAATCGATGTTAACTATATTCAGTTAACATCGGTTATCCATAAAAAAACCGATGTTGTTATGTTTATAAGTTAAAAATTGAGATTTCACAAGCCGTGCGCGCTCGAAAACCTTGCCCTGCCTCTTCTCTTTGTCACCGTGAAATCACTCTTCTCTTTCTCCTCCCGCCTGAAAACTGCCGGAAACCGCTCCCTCGACAACCACATTGTCCTTGCTCAAACCCACAGAACCCCCTACACTGCCGGAAAACCCACATTCTCCTCGCTTGAACCCACAGAACCCCCTACACTGTTCTTGGAAGTTTGGCTCAAAGAAAACCCAACATACACTGTTGCTACTAGGGTGCTGAAACAGTCGTGGGTGCTCAAAGCTCAAAGCTTTCTCTGCGAGGTACGTAGGTCAACTTCGTCTATGCTAAGTTTCCATGGGTGTTCATGTTTTATTTATGATAATAATAATAATAATAATACGTCTTCAGTTGCAGTATTGCTGATTGAGGTACGAGGAAAGCTTAAAGTTTAATGCCATTTTGTTAGATCTCACTGCCATTGTCACTATTAGGGTTCGAGGTAAGCTTGATCTCTTTTTCATTTGTAGTTTACTTAGGAAACATGTTGAAGTTTGTCTCTGTTAAATCTATAGACTGCTTGGAGCACCAATAGAGATTACTAGTGATAAATCTTTAGGGAAATTTGTAACATAGATTCAATTATATGTAGGACTAGGGTCAGATATAGTCATAAACAAATTGTCTTTTGGTTCTTTGGTAGTAGATCACTGCTTTTGGAATGTTTTTTTTTTGTCAGCAAAAATAATATATATTGATATATGAGGGAGTACCAGAGGTACCATAAATACAAGAGTATGTAAGTAAGGCTGGTAAATCCTCATATCAGGCTGAATACAAACTGATAGGAGCTTACTAGCCTACTAAAAAGTGGCAAAAATTACAAAAACCACAGCTGGTGTTACCCTAGTTTACAAAAAACCAGCTGGTAGATTGCTAGACCAATAGTTGAAATGCATTGTAAAATTTTTCTCCATTGTTCTGAACCATGTCCATGCCAAAAACAGTGCATCTTCCAGCAAGTTACTGCCATTGAATGGAGCATTCGTGAAAATAATCTTATTTCTATGCTGCCAAATAGATCAATTTAGAGCTACCCACCAACACTTCCACCTATTGTATTTCTTCCCACCTTTCATCCCATTGTTGTGCTGCAGAAAATGGAGCCTTGGATTTATAGGATAGGCCCCCGAGGTGCCTATCCATGATAGGGATTCCCACCAAAATGCTGTGTTTTGCTGCAGTCAAAGAAAAGATGAGATGCAGTTTCCTCCTTAATACTGCAGAAAAGACACAGGCTGTCATTTATATCAATTTGCCTTTTTCGCATATTAGACTTAGTCGGTAATCTATCTCTAATTAACCTCCCAGCAAAAATTGATGCTTTAGCTGGGATCTTTAGCTTCCATAAGTCCTTGAATATATCATCCATGTTTCCCTCCTCTGAGTTCCCTTGCAGCAGAATGTAGGCACTCCTAGAAGAATAGTATCCATTGGATTCAGGTTTCCATACCCAGCTGTCTGCTGCATGTTGTTGGAGTGCAGTGTGAGATATATCTTCCAAAAAACCTACAGTCGAGGCTACCTCATTGTCAAATAGGGGCCTTCTCCAAGAAAGGTTCCATTCCCATGCTAAATCTGTGAAGCTCCCCATTTGCAGAATTAATTTTTGTTGCTGGCGGGATATCTGAAATAGCCTAGGGTATTTCTGCATTAGTGGTTGTCCAATTCCAGTCCATTAATCCTCCCAGAAATGAATTTTATCCCCACAGCCCACCCTCCATACTGTTCACTGTTGAAGTACATTATTGAATTGTTGGTCATGGGTCACCGCCATCAAATCCTGCCACCACACTGACTCATTGTTGACCCTTTTAGCATCCACCAGTGATCTCACCCACCATACTTAGAAGCCAATATTCTGGCCCACAGCTCCTTGCTTTGGTGAAACAAATCCCATCTCCACTTCTCGAGAAGAACTTTGTTGAAGGTCCTTATGTCTTTTATACCCAGGCCCCCTTTTTGTTTTGGGAGGTAGAAAGTTTCCCATTTGGTCCACGCTATTTTCCTTTGCTCTGACCCTCCTCCCCATAAAAAGCTGCGCTGGATTCCAATGAGATTATCTGCTACTTTTCTGGGCAACCTGAAAAAAGATAGAAAATAAATGGGGATCGCTGATAGGGTGGACTGAATAAGGGTCACTCTCCCCCCAAAGGATAAATGGCGTTGTTTCCATCTAGCTAGCTTCCTCTCCCCCCAAAGGATAAACTGCTTTTGGAATGCGTTTGGTTTCTTTGCTTGTGCAAGCATTTCAACCACTTCCCTGATGGTTGGTCTCTCCACACTTTGCTCCTGAACACATAGCATGGCCACAAAGTATATCTGCTTTGCTTCATCTAAGGGAATGTGACATAGCCTCTCATCAAATGATACAAAATTAATTTTAATTAACTTTGAAGAAACATAAAAGAAAAAAGTTAAATAATTTAGTTGAGCCAGTTCAAGAGCCCATGATCAGAGTATGAGTATGCTCAAATTCAACTTTGCCAGCCAAACATTCAAGTTCGAATTCAATAGAATTGATCTTTGAATTAAGCCAAGCTAAGTTAGTGAGCTTTCACTAAGGCAAGCAAAGCCATATTGTCAATGGTATTGTTTCCCAACCCTTCTTGCTTGCTACTTCAGATAATAAAATATAAGTTGATACTGCAGACACATATTTGCTAACTACTAGAAATAGAAAAAAAAAAACAATAATTTCAGTTCACATCTTATAAAAGACTCTAAAACATTTAAATCTGAAACTCACACCATAATTTGGCGACATCCAGTGTCACATCACAGAATTTACCAGATAACTAAACTGAAAAACTTTTAAGAAATGCTCAGAGAAATCTATCCTTCTCTTTTAAAAGTTCAGAAGTTTCCTTGTTGCCATTGATATTAGGTAATGGAAAAGAATAGGAACCAACACTAACTTGCTGTTGAAGAGTTGAATAAATATCCAAGATCGTGTCTAGAAGAAATTTATCAGCTCCATGAAATGAGACGAATGAGACAGAAAGAGAACAATCATCATGTTATCCTAATGGAATTGTAACCTGCAAATAATTTAAAAGCCTATATATGTAAGTCAAAATATCAGAACAATTAATAAATATTTAGAGAAGAAAAATATTTACCTCTGAACCTAAAGGATATCAAATTACCTGACAACATCTAGATACACTAGCAATGCTCGATAATGCAAATGTTCTATCATGGAACTCTGAGGAAAAACCTTTCTTTGTATTAAGCTTTAGTTGATTGCCTGCTATGGTAGGAATAACAAGTATTCCATCATCCTGTGGGACAATTAAAACCAGGAGATAATAGGGTGGTATTGAAGCATACAGTGGACTTGCCAAAATAAATTATTTTAGCCACTTTCATTATAAGAATCAGTGTACATTGTTACACTAGACTAATTGCTTATCTATTTTCCAGTCTTCCAATAATCTAATCTAATTTCTAACAACGTTCATTGACTTAAAATAACCTATATATGAAACAAGAGTAAGAACAGACTAATACCTTTAATAGACTATGCAAAAAAAAAAAAAAATTCAAAACAAGTGTATTGCTCATTATGTAGGGGAGTCTATTTTAAGCAAAGGACACACGTTATTACAATATAAATGTAACACCACCTTATGGCACCTGAACAATTTCTTTCTCATTAGTGGATGACGAAATCTAAGGATATTTATGAACCTCAGCCATCCAATACAAATGCATGAAACTCTTGAGCATTTTATAGAATTGAAAATTAGCTTTTGCTTTGTAGTTACCATCAGTTGCAGATTTTTCACAGCTAGTTGCCACGGTTATTAAACACACATTTGGTTTATGCTTATCCAACATAAATTTCCATGTGTTTAGTTTATAACTTTTTTTGGAGTACTCCAGTTATTGATACCCAGATTGGTATTATTATGTTTTTTTTTATTTTTAATTCATTTACAGAACCGCCAATCCTTACTCATACGACTTCATTCTCTTTCATAATAAATTTTTAATAGAAAAGCTTGCAGAGCAAGGTAATATATTATAATAAATGAAATGATAAAAAGTTTGAAAAGAATACCCTTGTAATGAAAGCATAACTGAAGAAAGAGTTTTCAATATAGATGTTTCATTTTGTTGGTGGGTTGATTGCTGATGAAGCCTTAGACTGGGCGCCCTAGAGTCAATATACTGACAAAGATTCAAATGCTTTGGAGCCTGATCTGCAAAACCAAAATGACTAAAACACTTCATAATTTACCCAAATTTTCTCCTCTTTTGGTGATTCAGTCGAGAGATCAACTTTTTCTTATGGAAAACTAGTATCTACTAAATCTGAAGACTGGCTTGATGAGCTTGAACACATTGTTATTATGTTGAACTTAGTTCATATATGCAACCAATTTTATATATGTTGATAAGGTAGTTCTATCAATGCAATTGACATATTTTACACAACCAAAACAACTCCTAGATTGCCCTTGCGGCTATGAGAAGTGAGAACTAATGATGCATCTTTCTAAGTAGAAGAATGGAGAAAGCTTTCCCTTCTCAACCTAGTTTCTCTTGCCCCTAAACTTCTTATGTTCAGTGTCACTGAAGATTAGTTTATTGTTGAAGATTGATTCATGCTTGCTGAAATCAATTTCTTACACTGAGAATGCTTTAAGAAATAGTTTCCTCAATCCTGTGCCAATTGCCAATAGCTTTGAGCTCCTCATAATTAGATTTAGTGTTGTTCACTGTAGCTCCTTTGATGTAAATAGAATTTAGAACACACACAGAGCTAGAATTAGCTCCTGCCCTCTGAAATAATCTTTAAACTTAGACATGTTTGTTTTGACTAATGCACTTGATAAGAAAAATCAGGATTATATAAAAATACTACTCAAGTAGATTAGTTGGGCTATACGCATTTCATATCCATTGTTTGTTAAATAGCAGCCATGGTGCTATAGCATAGTGGGTTTCCCGCTAAACACCATTTTATGGCTATGACTTTTTTATTTTCTGATGGCATCCAGTTTTTTTTTTTTTTTGCACAGCAAAAATCTGGTCCAGTTCCTGTACCCACTGATGAGGTTTCCTTAGTGGGGCAGACACTTCACACCTTCCTTTCTTGGCTGACACATCTGGTCAAGTCTTTATCACAGCAGGTACTTATTGTCCTTACTATATGTTTCTTCTTTTTAAATTAATTCATTAAGCGTGCCTCAAATTAGGCTATTTAACTTTGTTTCATGAACAGGTAGTTGTGTCTCCTGCAAAACCACCTCCAAAGCCCGATGATCCGCTTTATCTGATGACATTGACCATCCCAGAGCTTTTCTCGAGGCCTTATCAGGTTAGATGGGATGCCACCGTGTTCGGGGTCTTTAATCCAGATTTCCCCCTCTACATAAAGCACGAAGACCTCTCCGAAATCGCACACGGTGGTCAATGTCTCAGCATATCAGTGTTACAGTTGTGGATTTTGTAAGTCATTTTATATTACTTTTAATTACCTAAGTTATTGCTTTCAATTCATAAATATTTAACTTTGACTTAACATAAACAGGCATCTCACTGAAACATGTATGCGAGCGGGGAATTCTGATATCTATGGATTCCTCGAGCCACAGTCCATTTAGAGGTCTGGGCAATCGCAGTTTGAGTCTGAAAGTTACATAAAGACTTGGATGCAGAGTTCAAAACGCGATGTCTATCTTGGAGCCTACCTAAATGGGTAAGTCACAAAATAACTGAATTTAATTAATGTTTACTAATGTACTAACCCATATTAATCTCCACTGCAGCAGACACTGGCAGATGGTGGTCATCCTGCCCAAGGAACACCTAGTTGTCTGGTTTTGTTCATTACATAATAGGCCAGACAACTACCTTAAGGGGATTATTAATAGGTTAGTGTTCTTTTCAATACATTTGCATTGAAATACCTCAACGTACAACACCAGTTTTTAATTGTTACTCATCTGGAACAGTGCTTTAAAAGGTCTTGATGATGCTCCACAGCCTAAATCAAAGGCTCCTGCTAGGTGGATTGTCGTCAAGGTACGTCATTTACATAAAACTTCCACTTATATATATTTCTTTATGTGTTTGTACACTAGTTGTTTAATTAATATCCAAATTTCATTATGTATTTAGTGTAATAGACAAAAAGGAAGTACTGAGTGCAGCTACTATGTGATGCACTGGATGTCCATCATCATTTTAGGAACTTTTAGGAATAATTGGGAAGCGGTAAGTTTATTTCAAACAAAATCGATTTATTTATAATTTGTATTACATTATTAACTTATTATGATTTATTTCATCATGCAGTATTTTAACGATCCTAGACCATTGGAGCCAGAGAGATTAAAGGCATTGCGGATCCAGTGGGCACAGTTTTATCTCCGAGTTAGAGATCAGGCCTAGGATTTAGGGACATTATCTTTAGCTTAGTTTACTTTGGTTTAACATTTTTGACATTTTCTATGTAATATGAACATTGAATTCATTTGATGATTGTTCTTTATGATAAATCAATTATTTGATGTTTATTATCATTAAAACTGCTTGAAAGCAGAATAAAATGTTTATTTGCTGTGAATTGGGCTTGAAATTGCATTTGACAGGTACAACTTTGAGTTTACTGTAAAAACAGAAAGTATATATATATAAAATACTTGAAAACAACATCTGTTATTAACAAAAACTGATGTTAATATGGTAAACAACATCGGTTATTTACAAAAACCGATGTCGACATGAACCTTAACATCAGTCATACACAAAACTGATGTTAACTTTTGTACATTAACATCGGTTATTCATACATAACCGATGTTACCGTTTCTATATTAACATCGGTTATTTATACATAACCGATGTAAATGTACATAAGTTAACATCGGCTATCTATACATAACCGATGTTAATGTACAAATGTTAACATCGGTTATCTATAAATAACTTATGTTAAAGTTGTACACTAACATCGGTTTTCTTTGAATAGCCGATGTTATATACAAAGACGTACAACAAATAAGTATATGCATCATCAATGTTGACATCGGTTTTCTACTGAAACCGATGTTAATATATGACATTAACATCGGTTCTTATAGAGAACCGATGTTAATATATAACATTAACATCGGTTTTACTACAAAACCGATGTCAACTTTCGTCATGCATACACTTTTTTTGTTGTAGTTCTTTGTGTTTAACATCTGTTATTTAGAAAACTGATGTTATCATATTTATGTTAACATTGGTTTTTGAAAACCGATGTTAACGATGATACATTCAACATCGTCACTTTCAACATCGGTTTTAGAGCCGATGTAGAATGCCCTAAATAACCGATGTTGAAAGTGTAATTTCTAATAGTGTATTTATTATTTATATTGAAATTCGGCTGAGACACTATATATAAGTGTTTGTTTGAGTATGCATTACATTGTTTCAAACATGGATCAGTAATTTTTAACCAAATTTAGGCCATTATTTGGAACCTATGGTTGTGTTTAGGGTCTTATTGGAAAACTGTATTTATTAAAGAACCTATGGTTGTGTTTAGGGTCTTATTGGGAAACTGTATTTATTAAAGAAGACAAATATACTTTAAGTATAACATGATACCAAGTTGACTCATCTTCCAAAAGTAAATAACACAGTATAAGAAGATTTTTTATTCTTCTACCAAATTAAAAAATTTATTTCTTATGTTATCGAAAATTACATTTCCTTCCTTTTTTTCCTTCCAAACGTTTACCTTAAACTCAAAAAAATTAAAGTAGGAGATTTTTCTTAATTATTATATTTATTATCCTTTATGCACAAAATATAAAGTGATGTCTCTTTTATTGAATTTGTACCTATTTGGCTAAAATTTGTAGCTTTCACCTTGACATGGCAGAGGTTTGAGCAACTAAAGAATCCTAGGAAAAAGAGTGAGCAACATACTAGTAATTCAATGATTAACAATGAAGATCTTTTAACCATATACATATACTTTACTAATTAATAGTCTCAATTGTGATTTCTTTACTACCTGAATTTTTCTCGGTATATTTATAAGCCGATTTACTCCAATAAATAGTCAGAAAAATTGAAATCCAAGTTGTCGATCACCTCGGAAAAATTGAAGCAAAAGGAGTCTTTTCTTTTTCTTTTTCTTCTCTTGAATAAATGGTTGGAAGACAAGTTGAGAAACAAAAAAAAAAGGCTCAATAAGCAAAACATAGGATTGAAACAATTTTGTCTTCAAAATCAATCCAATCCAATTGATGTACACCTTTAAATTTTGTGAATTTCATCGATTCATCACTTTTTTCTATAATTTAATTCCCACTATTTTAAATGTACAATTTTTTATCACATAAAAATTTAACATCAAAATGCTCATTTTGGATATGATATGGTCATGAGGAAAAGGATTTTTTATTTTTCATAACATGGTATACATATATATTTACAAAATGTTGGCTTTTTCTTTTGGAAGATGCACTATTAGAACAGTTGAGGCAAAGGTTGTTGCTAGTTCAATTAGACAGAGAAAAGTGTGCTTTCTCAAGTGTTTACTGTAGCATATATAATTGTCAAGTATTTTTTGTAGCCTCAGCCTATCATATTAGAACTAGTGTGAATCTCATAAATGTTGATTAAAATGAAACTGTGTTTAAGTTTGTTTGGAAGAGCAGCTCTCCGAATAAAGTCTTGGCTTTTTCATGAAAACTTTTACATGACCGTTTGGCAACTAAAGAAAACCATGATTATGAAGGGCCAAGACATTTATAGTAGCCAAGATGAGGTTACTACTTCACCTTCCTCTAGTGAAAGTGAAGAAGCAAAAGGGGAAGAATCTAGTGAAGAAATTGACTCCCAAGAAGAAAGGGACCTTTTAATGGTCAGAAGGCTTCTAGGAGGCTAATCTTGTGACTTGGTAAATTGGATTGATGCTATTAAGCTTCACTTGTATTGTTGCTCTATTTTTTTTTTCTTCATCCCTGTTTTTGTGTGTTTTCGCATTCCTTTATAGTCGCATACAAACTATTAAAAAAAATTTCCCCATTTCTTTTTTTTGGGAAAAATGTAAATTATATTAAACCCAAAATGATACAACAATAAACGGGGCATACCCCGTAGCTAGAGAAAATCAAAAGTCTCCCTAATACAAGAAGGCCTATATCAAGATGCTAAGAAAAATGCAACAGGTGCGCTTGTCTATACATAAGAAACTTAATCTTGCTAATAATCTCTATTACAGAAAATTGATAATCTTCAAAAATCAGCTTGTTCCTAGACAGCCAGATGTAGTAGACTGTAATTGCTATAGCCAAACAATGTAATTTTCCTTGAACACCTGATTTGGATCTGCCCCTAATTAAAGAGTCAGTAATGCACTGTAAAGAAGTGAAACGCCTACGGAAAAGAGCCAAATCACGAATGTGAGCCCAAACTTGGAGAGATTTCCTGCAAGAAAAGAACAAATGAGCATTTGACTCAGCCTCATTTGAACATAAAGGGCAGAGGGAACCCTTGTTCAAAAAAACAACTTTGTCAAAAGTAAGCAGCCAGTTCCTTTTAGCAAGCCACAGAATGAAAGACATCTTAGGGGGGACTGCTGAGTTCCATATAACAGAACACCAACTAATAGTAGGCTTGACACCTCTAATGTATTCATAGGCTTTGCCAACAAGCAATTGTTCATTGGTGCTCCAAGATTGAATCCTCTTGTTGGCCTCTTCCGTACTTAGCTCTTTGGAGATAATAAAGTCCCTTATTTGAATGATTTTCTTTATCAAAACTGAATCCGATGAAGAAGTATTGTAATTCCACACATCAGGTGCTGCGGAAAGAACATAGGAATGATATTGAATCATATTTCTGAGTTCGACCAAAGTTAATCCTGTGCTGTGGAATTTCCAAGTTTTACTTGCTTTTGAACGATTCGAAAGTCATTTTCAATTAATTTTTTTTATCAACATCAATCGAGACTATTTTTTATCAGATGTCAGTTGGGGCAATTTTTTGGAAAACGCCGGCTTGGACTTTTTTCGATGACATAGGCTGGTGATATTTTTTTGCTTCACGTCGGTTAAAAACCTAGCATATGTTAGCCAAAAAATGCCCTTGGCATCGACCAAAAATAGCCTTGACCATTGTCGACCAAAAAGAATCATCAACTGATAAGTTCTATCCTATTTTATTGTGTCCTTTTTTACTCTTAATGTTTTTTTGTGGCCATTCCAACCATTTGAATGATGTGAGAATAGACTGTGATTGGAAAGTCATGATTTTAGTTGGAATTGAAATTGGATGGTTGATGTGTTTTGACCTAGGGATTTGTTTTAATATATTAATTTTGTAAGAGGCTTGCTTTATATGTATCAAGATTTTATGATTTATCTTTCTATGGATATGTGGTAAGTTGTAAAATTCAGAATATTTTTTTCCAACAAATTGGGGACAAGAAGAAATGATGTCTCCTTAACCATGAACTATGAAATTGGGATAGAACACCTCTTTTGTTATATGAGATTGATGTTTTGGGTATTTCATGAGTCATAATGGTTTAAATAATATAAATGTTCTCAAACTCTATTTGAATCATATTTAATGAAAAATATTACTTTTTTTTATTTTCAGAGATTGTTTATTCTAGTCGATAAAAAATCAAGTTTTAAATTCAAATCAATCAAATGAAATTTTCTTCATTTAAATAGTGGATAAAATTTAAAGTTCTAGTCATTGAGACAAGTTGTTGTGGTAACGATACTCTACATACATTTATAATTATTTGTATAGGTACACTTGCCTAGAGGTCAACTCCAACTTGTTCAAACTCATTCAAGTATGGGTTGGGTCACGGGTGTTAACTTTTAAACCCATGAACCAAACTCATAGACCCATTGATGTGACATGTCTTTAAAATTACTATTGTTGTTTATATGTTTACATATTTTTTATATTTAAAAGTTCAAATATTAGTGATAACACATTCACTAACTTGTTCACACTCCAAAGTCTTTCATGAGTTACTAAGTTCCCATTCTCTCTCTCACTCTCTACACTTAGCATCAGATTAAGGTTTCCAATTTTTTCTATTGCCCTCCACACATTGACTATAGGACATCCCCTCCATAGCGTATTTCGATTTCTTTGAATGTCATTGTTGACTGATTGAGATTAAGTACTTAATTGTTAAGCAATATCACCATAAGACTTTCATGATGCGCCAGCTAAGTGACTAGGTTCATGGTGATTTTTCATAATTTGTATTTTGTGCTTATTTAAAACCTCAGTTTTAAAAAGTTTAAAACAAATTTAGATGTTCAGAACCAATTCACTTAATCAAAATCAACTTGTTTGTGACCAAGTTGTTTAGGGTTGGGTTTCATAAAAATGTAACATGAATCCAACCTACCTTCTCAAGGAGGAAGCTACAGGATTGAGCCAGATATATAGGTACAAATTCAATAAAAGGGACAACATTTTTTTTTTTTGTGTGTGCATATGTGAAGGGTAAAAAAAGTTGGCCAAATCTATGTTATCTTTTTTAGTTTTAAGTAAAGGTTTCATATATAAAAAATTGAAGTTAAAGAAATTTTGAATTCCATCAGAACTAATTTTTTATTTGGTATAGATAAAAGATTTTCCTATACTATGTACTATTTAATTTTGGATGATGAGTCGATTTGGTAGTAGGTCTCATAAATTAGAAATTGAAGTAAAGGCTTTAAGAGTGATTTGATTTAGGCTTAGCCCTCCAAATGTCTAAAACAGTCAACCAAAGTCAAAGTAAGGAGTTGTAAGTCGACCAATTTATGACAATTTTGTAAAAAGAAACAAGTTTAGTCAAAACCTTAGAAATTAGAGTTTTGAACACCAAATTAACTAATTAATTAGTGTAGGCCTAATATAAATAATTTAAATAGACAAAGACCTAATATAATTAATGTTTCTAATTATTAATTAGTTAACTAGAATTTAATTAACCTTAATTGTCTTAATTAAAGATAACTAATAATAGATTACTCCCTCCGTCTCAAAACAAGCTAAACAGGTATTTTATTTTCAAGATCCTTGTGATGAAAGATGGTTAGTGGTTCTACATGGAAAAACAATTAATGTTAATTTAGCCTAAAATGATTAAATTTGTACTTCTGAGTTCAAGGATAGTGGGAAGCATTTTGAAACTTTGAAAAAGGGGAACGAGAGGTCAACATTGTGTTAAGCATAGAGGTGGGTCTATGTCTTCAGTGGTGCATACTGGATATTAGGAAGGGAGGCAGATTCATGAAGGTGTACCATGGGTGAGTAACTTTGTGGATTTATTTTACTTTTGCATTTGTTTGAACTCACTAAGGCTTGGTGCTATGGCACAACTTTTGTCTATTGCCCATCCAATTATTAATATATTCGATCTTTTTTCTAAAAGCATTGAGGTGAGACAGACAAGGTTCTAGGATTCAAAAAACTCATCTTTAATTGATTTAGGTGAGTTTTAACTATTAGAAATTGTAATTTTGTTTTTAAATATAGATTGGTGATTTCAAAAATCCCATGAAATTATATTTTAAAATTTCTAATAGACACGTTATGACTTAACTAACGATAGGAATTTAGAGTAATTTTTTAATATATCAGGAAACTAGAGGTCATCATTAATTCATTTATTGATTTTTTTTGTCTACCATTAATATTTTAAGAATATAAGTAAAAAAGGTTGATTAATGTTACATTAAAAAGCTAAAATGACAATTATTTTGAATTTTTTCTCTCTTACATGACAATTGTAATGGAATGGGGAGGAGTAGAATATAATGAAAGATAGAAGATTAAAGTCTCTTGCAAGATGAATAATGAAACTTTAATTAATCCTAATGAAACAAATTTGGACCCAAAAACCTAATGGGCCAATGGGGCTCGGCCCAAAACTCCAAGATGTAGGGTTACAATACATGAAATGTAAACACTCTCCCTTGGTCCTCATTCATGCGCAGCCACTTCTAGAGTTTTAGGAGAGATAAGAGAGCTTTTATCTCTTGCCTTGTGTTCTCTCTCTAACTTCATGGTCATCCTACGTCAAGTTCTCACCTTTACAACTCAAATCTTGTCCCTTGGACATCAAATTCAAGGAGGGAGCTCTAGCAGACAAGGGTTTTTCATCAATCCATTTTGTTTTGCAGTTTCTTGAACTCTAGAAGACTTCAAATCTCTCAAGGTATTGAGAGTTTCAATTTTCTTTAATGTCAATTTTGGTTTGGGAGGTTATCCTCCATGAGTATGGGCTCTTAGAGTCATTTCTATATTATTTGGTTCACATACTTCACACAGTTTTTTTACTTTGTTTGATTCACATACCGTTTGATGAAAATAAAATTATATTTGAAAAGTAGACTCTTGAGGAATATGAATATATATATAATACGTTATGTTTGGATTAGAATTGAATTGCTATATGAACTTTACAAATTGACTCTTTTGCTAAGTGTTGCAGTTTGGAATTCGTGCATTGTTGTCATAACTATTATTGTAGTAGAGATGCTACTGAAATTTGGGGGATAACTTTGCAAAATAGGCTTCATAAGCTTTAAAAGTTGGGGTAACTTATAATTTAACTCATTGATTTGCCGAGAAAACTAATGGAAAAACGAGTGTGTAATGATTTTTTATTTTTGTCTTGTATGAACATCCTTTAGTAAAATGAAAATTTCTCTCTATATGATTAACTTTGGATTTTGAGTCATACCTTATCCAAAACTAGACATACATGACATTTTATATTGGTAAAGTTTATAAAATTTTGTTATATGATAAGTATAAGTTATGCAATAGTTTTATAAATACTCTATAGAAGGAAAAAAAAATGTTAACTTGAGTATTAATATAAATTTTTAATCAGATAAATATATTTATGTATAAATTTGGTTTCGGTTGGATTAGACTGAATTTTAAAATGAAATCCAAAATCTGATTTTATTCAAAACAAATGGGTTTATTAAATTTTAATTTGTTCGACTTTTGCTTGATTTATTCATAAAGTTATTTGATAAAATCAGTTTATGAACATTCCTAAGAAAACTGATAAAGTAAAGACATCAAATGTACAATCAAGTCTATTAACTAGTAAAGTACGCTTTTGTTGACAAATCTACAATGTTAAACATTCATAGATTAATATGTATAGTACATTCTTTTGCCTATGATTCCTTAATGGACATTCTCTCCTACTTAATTTTTTCAGTTTAAGGTAAAAGTTTATTTAGAAGGAAAATTAATTTTGAGTTGCATAAAAAATTCCTTGTTGCTTTTGGTAGGGATAAAATATCTTCATATATTGTGCTATTTACTTTTGAATGATGAGTAGATATGGTTGCACATTATACATAAATTAGGTTAGTCTTTTTTAATGAATTTAATTACTTATATCGATACCTATATTATATTTATTAGGTTAGAAATATGTAGACACAAAATAACATAACACCATGACATAAACTTTTGCAGTTTCCAATTGAAATTCACATAATTGGAAGGAATTATAGAATATATATATATTAATACTATAGCTGGTCTCATATATAAGCTAAAATAATTACTTCCCATAAATTAAGAAAGTTAGTTGAAATCATTTAATTTTACTAATCTCAAGTAGAAAGTAAGGTTATTCTTAAAATGTCCTCCATTCAAACCTGATTCTTTGTACACTATATTCCATCCAATATCTACATATATTGTTAGGGATGAGTCGAGCCTAATGGTTAGTGTTTTATATGCATACCTTGGAAAATTGCACTTTTCTTAATTTGGCTTTTGTTCTTTCTTGCAATATCCTCACACTCAATTTTTCAGGTATTTCTTTATTTTTGAAGTGGCGTCTCCAATCATCACACCTTGAAAAAGGTATGTATGTCTTCAACACCCCAATCCCAACCAATAAGGAAGATGAGATCATTGCTAAAGCCCGTTAGAAAACAAGTATGATGGTTATATTTGAATGGGACACATCTTAAAAGGTACGTGTGAGACACTTTTTTTAAACTAGGTGATGGAAACAAATAAGAAATTTCTTGTCAATTATTTTTATAATTATTGGATGATTGATAGTACGCCTTATATGAAACAAGTGCATAAATTGAATGTATGCTTAATTTGTACGAACAAACACAATATGGATGTAGATGAAAGTTAATTATTCTATCTTGAATCATTGACAAAGTTCCTTCCTTATGGAATGACTTTAAAAAGTTTGAAACATCTAAAAGATCAAACCGATTTGTATTGAACAACCGAGGTAATAAAATGATACCAAAGGTACATATGTTCAACAAATGGTGTGAGTAATGGAGGAAGGTACATTGAACACGTTCTCTAAGGGTAGGAAGTGGGATTTTGTTATTCCTGTAGTTTCACGTGCAGCCATAGTAAAATTGCATTTACTACTTCATTAAATATTGGATTGAGTTGGAATTTTGTGAGCCAATTCAGGATACATAATTCTTAAATCTAAATCTTTGGTTTGTTTATTGGTTGCTTGTGGTGAGAGATATTTAGTTTGTACTATCAACAATTTTTTTATACTTTCATCTTCTTGATTCTCTATTTGTATGTTTGTTGTTGTTTTAGTTGTTTAACCAATACTCACTTTTATCTAAAACCATGTGATTTTCAGAATCATGGGATTCGGCTGTTTTCTTAAAAAAGGTGAGAGATATTTTGTTCATTAAGTTGTATGATTAATTGATGAACGTGATTTGTGCACAAACTTGAGTATGTTTAATCTAAAACCATTTGGTTCATATATATTTTAAAATGGTGGGTGATTATGTGAAATTTTCAAAATTATTTAAAGATTGTATCCTTTCATGAGATTTTGTGTCCACTCATATGAAGTGAAAGTATGAATAGATGCGCAACAAACATGAGATGTGACTCTTTACCAAGAGTCATGACATGTGACTCTTACCAAGGGCCTTGAATGCAGAAAATCGCCAGATTCTTTGTAACCGTGCCCCTTCCTTTCTTCCCTTATGCACATAGAGAAATAAGGAAACTATCATCGCTAGTTGTTTTCTTTGGTATTCCTTAACTTTTGTGGAGTCATCACCTCTAATTTCAACTAACATGATAGATAAATTTTGCTCGTGCATGTGTGCACGCATACCATGTCGAAGCATAGGTTGATGTCGATAGATATTATAAAAATACATACCTTTCATACACAAACAAACATATTGCTAAATCCTACAAGATCATATTGTAGTTTGATTTTTTGAACATTCATGTCATTTAATTATGCTAGTATCAGAAATAAGTAAAACATATTAACAAATGGTAAAGATTTGGTTTATAAGCTAATAATTTGTTCAACAATGACAAAATTTTGTTATATTTAATTTCTAAGTCAATGTATCTAGTCTATTGATTCTCTTTTCAAGATCCAATACTCCTCCAATAAACTGCCTTGATTCATTTATCTCATTTCCATCTTTATAATCTTCCTCCAAAGCCTCCATCAGTGGTTCAATGGTGTCTTGGGAAGGATTTCCAAATAAAATAGTTTTCAAAGGAGAAAATTCAGGTGGAAACACCAGCATCATTGCATAGACTGCTCTTTCACTGAGTAATATTCTTTGCAAAATCATGATGATGATACAATATTGACTGCTTCCACCATCCTGCATAACATGTGGTGACATCTCCCTCAAAAAAGGCAAGCAGGTAAATAGAAATTCCCGTTAGGTATGGGTATGTAGTAATTTTTCCATGCAATGCCTTTGGTTCCAAAGAATGTAGCCACACAATCTAAAACTTCTTGATGCATTCTAAATTGCATAGCCACTCTTTATGTGATAGGTACTTTTGTGTAATACATTTGTGTGACAACTAGCATTGAAACTCTCATGCACATAGCAAAAAAAAAAAACTATTTTTATTTATCGAACATATTGAACATAAGGGTGCTAAGGAAAGTAATCCCTAGCTGAATCCAGGGCAAATCTCCTACCCTCAATTTTCAGGGGATTAAGCTTGTGCCACCCACATAGCATAGGTTTTTCATGGTTGATCAACCTAGGTTGTGGTTACAAATTTGAGAATCTCTCCCATAACCAAATATGAACCAAGTAGTAAAAGGGTGACCAAAGAGTTACCTTTTATCATCAGCCAAACTAACTATTGTTTTCTTCAACAGACCTAAATCATTTTATATGTTGGCTTAAAATATTGGTCGCAAAGCTGATTATCTACATCAAGGAAAACAAACTTGCTCACCAAGCCATTGGGAGAGAAATCAATCTCTGCCAACCAAGTTGCAAGGAATGTTTCATGCTCCATTTCATTCCCACTATCGATGAATATCCACCCTTGCTAATGTATAAACCCCATCCTTTTTATTCCTCGTAGTTTGTTTTCCTATTGTATGTATCAATTTCTTCTCCACTTTTATCATTTCCTAGCTTTGAGATGGGGTGAAGACGGGATCATGAACTATTGGAAAATTCTCCAACACCATCACATCCTCCAAAGTGTTTTTTTTCTCACCTTAGGGTAACAAAAAGGTATTTGTCTCAGGACATGCACCACTTCTCAACAGCCCCAAAACACATGTTTTCATTTTTTACTATGAAGCACTTGGGTTGAAACCATGTGTTTTGGGTTGTTGAGAAGTTGTGTCCTTAGACAAATACCTTTTTGTGCTCCTAGGGTGAGAAAAATGTCACCTTGGAGGATGTGATGGTGTTGGAGGGTTTTGCAACTGTTGGTGATCCTATCTTGACCCCATTTCAAAGCTAGGAAATGATGAAGGTGGAGAAAAAATTGATACATAGAACAGGACAACAACAATCTCCAAGGAGTAAAAAGAGTGGGGTTTATATAAACATTAGCATGGATGGATTTTTGTCAATAGTGGGAGTGAAATTGAGCATGAAACATCCCTTGCAACTTGCTTGGCAATGATTGGCTTCTCTCCTAGTGGCTTGGTGAGAAAGTTTGTTTTCCTTATTGTTGTTCATCGTGCTGGAGAGAATCAGCTTTGTGACCAACAGTTTTATCCAACATATAAAATGATTTTGGTTTATCGAAGAAAACAATAGTTTATTTGACTGGTAATGAAGAATTGGAATTGTTGTTAACTCTTTGGTCACAGTTTTACAACTTGGTCCAAACTTGGGTGTGGGAGAGATTAACAAATTAGCAACCATGGCCTAGGCTGATTACCAATGAAGAACCTATGCTATTTAGGTGGAACAAGCTTAATCAATTGAAAATTGACGGTGTGAGATTTTCCCTGGACTCTACTAGGGGCAATTTTCCTTGGCACCCTTAATCATGTTCAATTTGTTGGTAAGTTTAGGTCTTTTAATCCAAAAAAGGAAACTTGGTTACCATGTGAGAGTAATTTGGATAAATGAAAATAGTTTTGGTTGTTATATGCATGAGTATATCGATGCTGGTTTGCAACAATGTATTATAAAAAAGTGCCTACCACATAGAGAGTGGCTATGCAATTTGGAATGCATCAAGAAGTTTCAGATTGCGTGATTGCATTCTCTGGCACCAAAGCTATTGCATTAAAAAATTACTACATACCCAAAATTACTTTAAAAAATTGCAAACAATATTACTTGGCAAAAAAGCAGTCTAAAGCTACTCTGTCATCATGGACCTCATGTATCAAAAACAAATACAAATGGTAATGATGTTGATGTTGCACCTGAATTTTCTCCTTTGAAAACTGTTCAATTTGGAAATCGTTCTCAAGACAATGTTGACCCAAGAGATGGAGGCTTTGGAGGAAGACTATGGAGATGGAAATGGGAAAAATGAATCAAGTATTGAGGGGTTAATGGATCTTGAATAAAGAATCAATAGACTGGAGACACTGACTAAGAAATTATAAAGATAGCAAAATTTGGTCACTATTAAAATCAGCTCGCTACAAGCACGCGCACTGACAGCAATGTGTGACCTCATGCAGGTTATGCCCAGAGGTAAAAGCAATGTGTGATTTTTTTATCACTTCTATTTTACAGCCTTACAAGAAGACTTCAAATAATTTTTTTTAATGAAAGAATGTTAGAAACAGAATGCAGAAAGTGTCACTATCAAATGGATATAATTTGGTTGATTAAGTGGAGCTTATGAGTTATTATAAAAAATTTGATACTTTTTATTTTATTTTTTATGCATAAAAAGTGTAGCTAACATTTTTCACATTGTAACATTTTTTTTACTTTAAAAAAAAAAGAAAAATCTGTTTGCACACTATGCCATTGGGTTGGGTTATACAACCATGTAAAAAACCTCAATCAGATAAGTAAATATTTATTGCTTATTGCATCTTCCAAAAGCCATGAATGAACACCCAATGGAGAAATTTGAGAAATTCTGTAGAGAGAAAAAACACACAGCAGAGAGAGATAGAAAATGAAGTACCTGAACAACAAATTGTTTAGTTCCTCCTGCCGCAGCAGTAAATCTTTTTCTTGAGTGTTCCTGCGCCTCTCCTCATTAAGCTTCGTGATGGTTACCTCAGCCTGCAGAAATTATAACTATATTGATTGCTTCCAACATCAAAGTTTTCTTTAAAGAAAAAATAGGTTAAAAGATGCAACTTTAGGAACTAACTCCAGGTACCATAAGGTGGGATAACATCTTCATATGCTACACCGACATGGCATAAGCAAATTACAACCTTTATTGCCAACTTATGGAACTAGAATGCAGGAAAAAAAATGCTAACGTTGCCTTTAACGCCAATGATACTGAAGAGGATAGAGTTTGACAATATTCCTCTTTTTTTGGCTCTATGAGAACTAAAACAAAATGATATTACCGTGGCCTTATTTCTTAAAATTAGTAACATGCTCAGTTAATAAAATATTAGATACCTTTAAAACAAACATTATAATTATTTTCTCCATCAATTCCCATTTAAAATAGTTGAGTAATGACTTTCAGATATTTTGGCAGCAAAGTATAATCTAAATAACAAAGTTGAATTAGCATCTAACGTAAATATAATATTATGTTATAATTTTTATATTATAAATATTTAAACACACTATCCTAAAAATGTAAAACCAGAGACATTCCATTTCTCTATTTTTGAAAGACTAGTATGTATCATGTGTTTTATAAGTGAAGTAGCATGTGACCAATAGGCGTATATATTTAATTATCTTTAATAAAAATTTTAATTTAAATTTTGAGGATAAAAAAAACATAAATGAAAGAAAAAAAAACACATTAAAATAATCAGTTAAATTTTTCAATCAAAATTAATTAGCAACAAAATTAATCAATACTCCATATCAATAACATAATAAATAAATAAATAATACCATAGTGTAGGTACCGAAAATAGGAACATGTGAAAGTTGAAATTTGGTGTCTTAACGTTTAAACTACTTTAATTATTACTACGTTATTTAATAACTACTTATTAAATAATTTTATTGTAAAAGCTACAATTTGATTATATATATAATCAAAATTATTATATTATTCTAAACAAACTAGTTGTAAGCTTGTATAGTGTGCAGAAAGATATAGATAAAGGAAAATCATACCTTTAATGCTAAATAGTATGATGAAATGGTACCACGTACATTTCCTGTAACAGCTGTTAAAGTATCCTTGGTACTATGTGTGCCACAAATCAATAACAAAAGGCATTTCATCTCATGATCAGCTATTATTGTGAAAGCTGTTTTCAAAATCTGTAAAAGAAGTTAAGTAAGTGTAATCAAATAAAATTAAAAAGTATCCATTTAAAAGAAGAAATGAGTATATATATATTGTTAATTAAAAAGTATCCATTTTAAATATAAAAAGTTTAAAATATTTAGACTAATTACTCTTTTTGGCTATGAAGTATCCATTTTATATATACTGCGTCCCATATATGAAGTACTGAAGTAGTTAACTTCATTGAACTGAACGCCTCGGTTTTGAGTATAAATATTTTACTGCTATTACAGCCCAATGCATGAAATAATTTATAATTAGGCAGTTTATTTAATATCACCCGTGATATATAGCTGATTAATAATTTTACTGCTACCAGTGATTTCTTTACTAGAAGACTATTAAGCTTCATAGATTAATAAAGGTTTTGAATGAAAAATAAAAGGCCATAAGCTGAATTAATCTGTTCATTCATAGAAAACAAAAAAAGGTACATGAACCTTACAATTCCACCACTTGTGTTTCTTCCCCCCTTCCAATCCTACATTGGATCTCATGACAACCTTGAGACATCTTACATGACATTCGCACCATGTTTCAGAATATAATGCTTCAGCTGTATTCAAATTTCAAAAGCATAACTTGTGGATTACCTCTTTGTAAACATCAATTGGAAGAGGCAATCTAAGATATGCAATCCATTCTTTAGTAAATTTTAGCTTCATCTTTTTGGCAACTTTGGCTGCTGACAATACCTATATATGTAAAATGAAAATTAAGTAGACAGTAAAAAAAGAAAAACTACACAAACAATTACAAGAGTGTTTAAATGAGAAGGGCCTTCAATATATAAATTCATTAAATTGAAGATAAGAAAACTACTAGGGAATTGGAGGGCAAGAGTTCCTTAATAATGAAAAAACAAAAAAGGAGACTTGGGAGGTTCCTCCTGTTCTCTTCCTATTGTTTTACCCAGTTCATCTTTATTCCTGCCGACATCAACATCATCGTCAATTACCCCTTTCTCACCAGTATCCTCTGGTTGGTTCTGAAACACCTCGCCATGTTATCTACTTTAGCATCAACATCTGAAGCGTCACTGCGATCAACTAAGCCTTTCTCCAAAGAACTTTCTGATTTACCAGAATCTCCTCCAAGTTCAACCTTCCCCTCATCCGACAAGCTACCACTCACATAACCTTTATGCTTCGCTGCAAATTAAAAGCAAATGGAAACTAAAATTAGAAACTAAAACAATGCAACTAGATCAAGAGAAGAAAAGAGGGTACCTCGAAGAACGACACCACAGCCACCACATTGATAGACAGAGTAATCAACGAGTTCGAGAAGAAGATTTTGACACTTTGGGCAACGCACCAATCACAACTTGTTGGCTGAGTCCGACATGAAGAAACATTCGTTTGAAGGGAAAGGAGAGGGAGCGGTGGAGGCGGAGGCGAAGGAGGAAGGGAGCCTGGGGGGAGAGGGAGGAAGAAGGAGAGGAGTGACGAGGGGAAGAAGGGGAAACGAAGGTGAAGGTGAGGAGAAGAGGCAGATTGTTGATATGCGAGGTGGAAGAGAGAAGTTGAGGTGCGGCATCAAGCTAGAGTTAGTATTATAAAAGAAAGAATAGGAAGGCGGTTCTGTTTTGAAACTCGTCGTCGTTCAAATTTTAAATGATTACAAAAATGCCATCCTATCACATTCTAAGACGGTTTTTCATAACCGCTTTAAAATATACGTCATATAAACAAATATAATGATTTTAATTACAAAAAATGCCACCGCATCACATTCTAAGACGGTTTTCTTATAACCGCCTTAGAATGTGCGTCGTAAAAAACAAGTTTTTTAGTAGTGGAGGCAGCCAGTGTCAACCAAATAATCATAAACCGGCTAGATATACAGCACATTCATCTACCAATAAAACTACAAGTATTCCCATTTATTAGAAAAATCAAATCTAACCTTGTATTCAGACTGCGCTACTTTGGCATAACTCTTGGTTGATCCTTTGAAGCTCCTTTTGCTCATAAGAAATCAAGGACCTCAAAATTTGTGAGTGCACCAGCATTGCCCTCTAAGCTGTGACAAGCTATTAAACATCAATCATATCCCAATATAAAAGAGAAAGGTTCAATTGAAATTAGTGTATTAATTTGAAAACAAACAAAAATGGTAGAAACATACATTTTCATCTGTAAGACACCAAAGTGAGAGAAAAGGAAGTAACAAACAAGAGAGGTGTCTCCTTTGCTTCTGCAATAAAGCCAGCCCAGTACACAAACAGACAATTACATAATTAAATTCCCAGTTTTCACAAAATATAACAAATCACATTGCTAATACAGTTAAACACACATAATTGGGTTGGGTGGACATCAAAAGCATAAAAATTGAGTTGGGGTGTTTCCCTTCAAAGAAAAAAGCAATGTCAAAAATTAGAACAATGCATTTAATTTGAGCAACCAAACAGATAAAATAGTGAAGATAGAAACTAGTTGTGAAGCTTCTGGCAGTTGAATTGTGAGTTCAAAGAATCTTCTGGTTTAGCCTTGGAAAACTGGAATCAGCAATAGGCTTTGCATTGTTATGCTGAGTTAATCCAGCCACTGCCTTCATTCATGTGATATCAATGTTTACTCCTGCTGCACTCACTTCCTGACCTTCTGGTTTGTGATTCTGACATCAAGAAAAATAAATGCTTGATTACAATCAACATCCCTATAATTTAAGGCGTGAAATACTACTATCTTCCATTCAATTCCATAAATTATCATGAAATTCATCTCTCTCTATTCCTTTTAATACATGTTAAAGTCAAAGATAAAGATTAAACCAACCTATAAGATTTAAAAGATAAATTCACTAGAAATTACCCTTAACTTT